>NC_132912.1:90834881-91136381 GCF_047675955.1 Chlorocebus sabaeus
GTTGACTCTTAACTTTTCCTCCTTTAATGCTTAATTTTAAAATAGATTTAAGGAACTTTAAAAGCATTTTCCTGAGCAACTGCATTTTGTTTTCTTTCTGAATTTAATGAGACTCTTTTTTTTCTTTTACATTTTACTTTGCTTTAGAAAGGATTTAAGGTAGCTGAATGGGTTTCCCAGTGTGAGAAAAATTGTCATGTAAATTTAGAAAAAAGTATTGTATATATCCCTTGATTTTGGCTTAAGAGTTAGAATTGACGTAGAATGTTTCCTGACCCAACTTCATTGGAATTTGAAAGTACATTCCAATAGTATTGTGAGCTGCTCCTTTAAACATTGATAAGTAGGCCTCAAACTTAATTTTCAAGGAAATAAGCCATGCTTTTACTGTAGGGTTTATTAATCTGAAATACCTGAGAGTGCAAATAGTTATGTGTTCCTATTTAATAATATAAACAGTTAAATGTGACCTGTAAATATTGTGAAATTTAGCAAAAATATAACCTGTAAAATTAATCTCTAGTAAGCTAATATTCTCTCAGTAATAAAACTTAGAGAGCTAAAATAGCCCAATTAACTGACATTAGAACACATTGTGATATGTGGGAGAACTATTAGTGAATTATAGTCATGTTTATACTTCTCTTTTCAATTATAATCATGTTTTTGAAATGAGATCTCATTTTCCAGTCCTTATTACCTATAAGGAAGAGAAATGTGTGTAAATTTCACAAATTCATACGAAAATTAACAAACTTCTTAAGTGTTATTCAGTATTTCTGCAGAGATATCATTAACAGGAAAGCCTAACATTTTACATGGTTATCTTTAACAAGGGAAGTACAATGGTTGTTTAATTAATTAGCTAATACTTCATTTACTGTGTATAGTCATCATAATTCATATGAATAATACATGGATCTTTTAGGATTATTAGTACTGTATATTAAATAAATGCTTGAAAGGGAAAATACCTTTTAGTGTTTGGTAAAAGAGTAAGCATAAGGTAAATTTTCCCTTCTGTTAGACTCAGCAGAACTATTTAATGTGTTTAACTGTCCTTGGAGAAGACTAAGCCATTGTTTCTGTAAAAATCCAATAGGGTTAAAACAAAAATATCACTTTGAACATGATTTACTTGGCTAGGAGGCACTTGAAAGCTTTAAGCAACTCAAATCTTTCTCTAGAAAATTAGACACAATTCTACCTCAGAAAACTTGAAGACATTTACAATTCATAGGAATTCTGTGGTAAGTCAGCTCACCTACCTAAAGACCAAAATGAAGGAGCACAGCAAGAAAGGAAGCTGAAGTAAGGAGAGAACAGAAAGCGGAAGGAAAAGCATGAAAAGAGCCCAAATTAACTCTGACTACTGGGGGCTGCTACAGGGAATGGGAAGAGAATAGCATTGTTCTGAGCCCACAGTATGTGCCATGCTGCAGTAGTCAGTTCACAGGCTTGACACATTCTTCAATGTAGGTGATTTTATCTCATTTTATGCACAAAAACTGAAAGGGAACTGAAATCATCCAGGTGTCTCTCACAACTAGTAAATAGAGAACTGGATTTGGACCCACAGCAGTCTTATTTCTATCATACTATACATACTACTTCTTAAACAGAATCAAGTTTACAAAGCAAACAAAAAAGTCTGGCCAGGTTTGGTGTCTCACACCTGTAATCACAGCACTTTGGGAGGCTGAGACAGGAGGATTGCTTGAGCCCGGGAGTTCGAGACTAGCCTGAGCAACATAGAAAGACCCTGTCTCTACAAAAAAATTAAAAAATTATCCAGGCATGATAGTGCATGGATATAGTCCCAGCTGCTTGGGAGACCAAGCTGGGAGGATTGTTTGAGCTTGGGAGGTTGAGGCTACAGTGAGCCATGATCTGTGCCATTGCACTCCAGCCTGGGTGACAGGGTGAGACCTCGTCTCTTAAAAACAAGTCTAAAACAACTCACAGGTAATGGAGTCATGACAAAATTTTTTTTGTTTACTGACACAAGAAAAACAAGCTAATGACGAGTTGATGGGTGCTGATGAGTTGATGGGTGCAGCACACCAACATGGCACAAGTACACATATGTAACAAACCTGCACGTTATGCACATGTACCCTAGAACTTAAAGTATAATAATAATTTTAAAAAAAAGAAAAGCAAGCTAACACAAGGCATAAATCCTGCAAAATGAACACCAAAGAAGATAAATATTTAACAATTGTTCAAGCTACAAATGAGAAAATTATGTATCTTGCAACATTCTTGACAGGTAAGATGGTAAGATGTTGGTATATATTTTTATATCAAAACCTAGAATTAGAGTTCTTTGATTTGCTAGTTTGGTATAAAATCCATTAAATAAACTTGTGCTTTATTTTTGCTTGAACTAGAATGCCCAGACTGTTTAAAATGATTCGTTCTCAGTTAAATAGGCCAACCGGCCACCTAACAAGTATTTGTTGCATGCCTGCTGTGTCAAGTTTGAATATAATAGTGGAGAAGTGAGAAAAGGCCATCGATTTTACATTTTAGAGTGGGGAAACAGATTTTATTCAGAGAGAGGAGCAAGTATTATGGCTTAATGTAGGAACAAACTTGGTCACGTAGGAAAGCATAAGAAGAAAAAGGCTAGAGGAGAGTAAGTGGTGGGAGACTGATGTAAGATAAATTTTGGAGAAGTAGGCAGGAGAACTTCTGGTTTCAGCCAAGGTGGAATAAAACTGCTAAAGTCTGTCTCCCACTGATGACAACCATCAATAAACTTTTTCTACCCTGTTTTATTCAAGCTCATTGGTTTATTTTATTCTTTGAAGATATCTTTTACCCCTGCCTGATTTTGTGACATCATCGATGAGTCATTTGGAAAATACAGGTTCACTGAGTTTTGTAGATTTTCCAATGTTGACACATATCATTATGCAATGCAGAAAAAAAATCACATTTAAAAAAATATCACAACACATTTTTAGAGCTGACCAGAATAGTCTTTAAATATTTGGAAGAAGGCAGATTATGAAAGAGAGTCACAACTTGGAAAAGCAACCTATATTAGGGATGTTTCTTTTCCTCTGTTGTCTTAACAGCTTCACCCCTAGGGTGGGCCCCACTTGTGGAGCTGCACAGCCATGGTGACTTGAGCAGCTCACACTGACAGAAATCAAGCTTTTTGGCCAGAAGAACCAGAAAAAGAGTCTCCTGTGGGCCAGTGGGCATGGAGTATGAGGGTGAGGGGAGGGTTGGGGAAATCCTGAAGAGGAGAGAACTGGAAAAGGGAATCCTCTAATTCTGAGTTTGAACTTCTACAAATCCTGGGCTCACTCCTGAGCTTGCATGCACAGGACAGACCAAAGAAGCATAGCAAAGGTTTTGAAAATGAAACAGATTGGAATTATCACTCATAAACGATGAGACATCACTTGCAGCCTGAGCCTAATCGAGTGGATTGCCTGAATCAATTGATTAATCAATCATCAATCAAACATTTTCAGAAAATTTCAACAGGACCCAGAGTCTATGCAACACAGTATCCAACATTTCTTAACTAGGAAGAACTGGAAAAATGTGACAAATTATCAGGGAGAAAGTCAATCAAGAGATGGTAACCACAAAATAACCCAGATGTTGGAATTATCAGATGTAAAAACAGCTATTGTAATTATGTTTCATGAGATAAAGATAAACACACTTGGAACGAATGGAAAGGCAGAAGTTCTCAGCAAGGACACAGAAATTATAAAAAGAACCACATGGAAATTTTACAACTAAAAGGTACACTATCTGAAATAACACTGGATGGGCAATAGAAGAATGGAAATGACAGAAGAATCAGCAAACTTGAAGATAACTTTATAAATATCCAATTCTAATCATGGCTTTAGAGTCTTAAAGGTGGATGAAGCTTTGAAAAGCGAAATATATCTGATTGTAATAAGCCTCAGGGAGCCTTAATAAAGTACTAATCCAAGTGTATTTATGTGGCTCCCACAGATACATTTGAAGAAGTTCCTGTTGTTTGTCAATTACATTAAGTAAAGGAATTAGCGTTATCATAGGTCCAAACATGGTGATTATGAGAATTTGCTGTTACAGTGTTACACAGGCTTAATAAGTCAAAACAGCCCAAGGTGATATATGCATTGACAGAGTTTTCTGGTTGGGTCCATTAAGTGTATACCTGCAGTAAAAAGCAATTTAAAACTTAGCAAAGTCATAACTAGATCACTGACAAACTCATCCTTGGAGACAGTACTTGGTAATTGCTTTGCTCACCTGCTCATATTAACACTTTGATTCAGCCTAACTCTTTCAATTCAGCATTTGCAACAGCACTTTTTCCAAATGTGATGTTATTACAGAGATGTCATACAAAAATTGACCTATCATGTAGGCACAATGCATGCTTTTCAGTATTAGAACAGAAAAAACAAATATGATGTTTAATGCTGCTAGTGCCTAGAAATCTGGTATGAGAAAACATTAAGGTGAGTTTGGAGACAAACTGAGCTGCTATTGTGTTTGGAGAAATGACTTCCTGATTAAGAAAGAATTTCAAGACTTTAGAAAGCCTCCCTTGTTATATTAGAACCATATTACTCTTAAAAGGTAGTATAAATTTTTGTAATGATGATAATTCTGGGTTTAATAGTTTAACAAGTATTGCCATTTAATTCTCATAACATAGGAAGTACAATTATATCCATCTTATACACAAGGAGCTATGGTACAGAAAGGTTCAATAACTTGTTTAATATAGTCAACAAGAACGAGACCTAGTAAATGACAAAGTCGGGATTTAAATCTAGGTCAATTTGATTGTCAAGCCTGGGCCATTTACTACTGTGTTACATATGTTACTTCCTATAAAAATAAGAAGGTCTTTCATTTTCAAACCGAAATGGACAGAACACTGGTGTAAGCAGGGTTCTGAAGCTTTTGGTCTCAGGGTTCCTTTACACTCTTAAAACTTACCAAGAATCTCAAAGGGCTTTTGTTATTGATATTTACTACGTAAGAAATGAAAACTGAGACATCATCTGATAATTAAAAAAAAACAAGCTAATCACATGATAATATAAATAACATTGTAGTGAAAATAACCATGTATTCTAAAACAAAAATGTTAGTGATAAGGTGGTGTTTTGTTTTTTACTTTTTTTTTGAATTTTTTTTTTTTTTTCTTTTTTGAGACTGAGTCCTGCTCTGTCGCCAGGCTGGAGCAGTGGCGCGATCTCGGGTCACTGCAACCTCTGCCTCCCCGGTTCAAGCAATTCTCCTGCCTTAGCCTCCCAAGTAGCTGGGATTACAGGCGCACACCACCATGCCCAGCTAATTTTTGTAGTTTTTAGTAGAGACGAGGTTTCACCATGTTGGTCAGGCGGGTCTCAAACTCCTGACCTCGGGTGATCCACCCACCTCGGCCTCCCAAAGTGCTGGGATTACAGGCGTGTGCCACCGCCCCCAGCAGACATATTTCATAATACAATGCAAAAAATGTCACATTTTAAAAATGTCACCACCGAGCTCACCAGGATAGTCTTTACATATTCGGAAGCTGTCAAGTTCATGGTAGCAGGTATAAGATTTTAAAAAACGAATTTTTGCTTAAAAGCTTGAATTTTATCACTTATAACCCACAGGGGTTATGGGCCACACTTTGAGGATCACTGGTGTTAGAGATTTGATTGGAGAGACACAAGTAAGAGAACATTTCCCTAACAGGCCCAAACACATTCCTTTTCAGAGTGCTGAAGGAATTTGAAAATGAGGTCTCAGAATTACTAGCAGTAATTCCTGATAAATTAAGAAAAATGGGAGAGAGTTCAGAGACAAAGACATGAGGAAAGATTGCCGTAACTCTCTGGGAGGATGGATTCTGGGTAATGAAGGCCAGTATGTTTAACACTGATTCCCAGAAAAAGACTTTAATATATTCAATAGCAGGTAGTTTAAGAACATTAGAAGATAATTTGGTTATTACCAGATGTCAATGAGGGCTAGGTAGGTCATTTCAAAGCCCTCTCAAATTCCATTTTTTCTTTATGATCACCTGCCACAATGCTTTATGTGATGTACATACGAAGAAGTTTGCATAACTATATAAAACAGTTGAATAGTAATTGTATAGCATATTGCTTATATAAACTGCACAAATCTCATTTGAATAAAAACCATTTATAAAGTACTTGCAGTATGCAAAAGACCCTTTGTTAGGCAAAGGGTAGGTCTGAGAGGCACACACGAGGAAAACTAAAAGAATTTGCCTTGAGAACAGAAGCCTAAGGGCATTTTCAAGTGTCATGAAATATGTGAAGTCTGCCTTGTGAGGGAAGGTAGCATTGGCTTGTGGAAAGAGCATAGCACAGGAAATTAGAACATCTGGTTGCTCATCCTGGCTTTACCATCAACTTAATGAATGACCTGGAGTAAGTTACTTCACTTCGAGACCTATGCTCTATATCTGCAATATTGAAAATGCTGGATAAGATCATCTCTAAAGCCCCAGAAAAAGATGGAGTTGTACTCTTTCACTCCAAGGAACATATACTGGAACTTATGAGTAGAACTTTGGAGAGACCAAGTTTGCCTCACAATGAGTAATATTCTAGCTCTGTGCTATCGTATATGACTACAGTCACTAAGCTACATGTCTCTATGGAGCACTTGAAATGTGACTGGTTCAAGTGAGATTTGAGATTTGCTATAAGTATAAATTACACATCAGATTTTGAAAACTTAGTATAACAAGTAGAAGGCAAAATATCTTGTCAATTTTTTAATATTAATTACATATTGATATGATAACATTTTTGATATAGTAAGTTAAATTATATATATACATATATATATACATATATATATATATATATATATATATATATATAGAGAGAGAGAGAGAGAGAGAGAGAGAGAGAGAGAGATGGGATTTCACTCTGTTGCCCAGGCTGGAGTGTGGTGATGTGATCTCAGCTTACTACAACCTCCACCTCCCAGGCTCAAACCTTCCTCCCACCTCAGCCTCTCAGGTAGCTGGGACCACAGGTGTGCACCACCACGCATGGCTAAGTTTTTGCATTTTTGATAGAGATGGGGTTTCACCATGTTGCCCAGGCTGGTCTCAAACTGCTGAGCTCAAGTGATCCACCTGCCTTAGCCTCCCAGAGTGCTGGGATTACAGGCATGAACCACTTCTTGCTCTAAATTAATATATTTTAAAAACATTTCACCTGATTTATTTTTTAAGATATATATGGCTAATGGAACATTTAAAATTACATATATGGCTCATATTATATTTCTATTGGACAGGGTAATTCTAGCTAATAGAGTTTCCAACAAAAGGATGATAACTTGAAGAGGAACCTAATTTTACTTTTCATTTTGCATTTTGAGGTACACAAGCAGAGTTCTGACAAGAGGACCTCACAGAAGACTCCATTTAGTGTGCATTTGATATAAATTTGTGTTCTCAATCTCTGCTCAGATGAATGCCTGGGCTCTAGCAGCACCCAGATTTGTCATAGGGGAAGGAGGAGGAGGACAAAAAGGTCTTTCTGTCTTCCCTTCCTCTATTCAAAGAGAGAGCTGGTTAGTATGTATTATTGAATAAATGAATGAGTGTACAAAATATATGTATATATTTCGGGTAAAATGGATGATAGTTTAGGGTTCAGGCTTTGGACCAGGTCTGGCCACCAGTTTAATTCTTGGTGCCACTGTTTACTGGCTCTATGATCTTACTTACCCACTCTGTGCCTCAGTTTCTTCATCTGTAAATGTGGGGTTTGCATGTACAGTTTTGAATACAGTACAGTATATTTCCCTAGAAACATGGCTTGCTCCTAAACATTTGGCAATGCTATTGCATAAATTAATCTTGCAAGACAAAACTACACACAACAACAAAAAACTCTTATCTTGCCTGTAAACAGGTTGTTAAACATGTTCTCACTTCCTTGCCTTCACCACCTGTGCAGCATGTTTTTAAAGCAATTCCACAGTGCTTGTGATTAAAGCAAATTTGTACACTGCCTGGACACCCTTAGCAACTTGATCTTATGGTAGGAGAACAATTTGTGGAGAACTGGAGACTTCATATTCAATAAGGACCTGTTAGGGGCAAAGTGATACAAGCTGCCTTCTCTTTACTTTTGCCTTTCCCATCCAAACATGACCCTGAACATCTGGCAGCATGAAAAGGGGATGTGCTTATCCCATACACCTGCTAGCTGACTCTAAGGATTCTACATCTTAGGTCCAAATAGTTAGTAGTGTATGCTTTTGTAATCCAACACTAGTTGACATCCTACTATACTCCTCTCTGGCCAGTTCTCTTCCATTCCACAAACTTTCTTTTTATTATTTATTTATTTGAGACAGAGTCTCATTCTGTAACCCAAGTTGGAGTGCAGTGGCGTGATCTCGACTCACTGCAACCTTTGCGTCTGGGGCTCAAGCAATTCTCCTGCTTCAGCCTTCCAAGCAACTGGAACTAGAAGCGTGCGCCACCACACCCGGTTAATTTTTTTTTATTTTTGGTAGAGACGGGGTTTCACCATGTTGCCCTGGGTGGTCTTAAACTCCTGAGCTCAGGCAATCCATTCACTTCGCCCTCCCAGTGTTGGAATTACACGCATGAGCCACTGCGCCTGGCCTCCACAGACTTTCTTTGCCCTGCTTGGTCCAACCTTCACACCTCTTTTATTCTCTCAGAAACTTCCATTGCCTTCTACTGAATAGAGAAAATTAAGGCTATCATGCTGCCTGGACTGCTTCAACATCCTGTCCTTTTCTCTATTATCAACCAACTCTCTACCTCCCACAATGTGCCTCCCTCTCATTTTAGAGGAAAAAAATATTTCCCTTCTTGTTTTTCCCCCCACCCACCCCCGCCCCCCGGCAGAGGGACTTTTGCTCTTGTTGCCCGGCCTGGAGTGCAATGGCACGAGTTCAGCTCACTGCAACCGCTGCTTCCTGGGTTCAGGCGATTCTCCTGCCTCAAGCCTCCTGAGTAGTTGGGATTACAGGTGTGCACCACCTGTAAAAAATTAGCCCAGCTAATTTTTGCATTTTTAGTAGAGACAGGATTTCACCATGTTGGTCAGGCTGCTGTTGAACTCCTGACCTCAGGTGATCCACCCACCCCAGCCTCCCAAAGTGCTGGGATTACAGGCGTGAGCCACCGTGCCTGGCCTCCCTTCTTGTTTATTTTATTATTTATTTACTTATTTATTTATTCATTTATTTATTTTTAGACAGAGTCTTGCTCTGTCACCCAGGCTGGAGTGCAATGGCGCGATCTTGGCTCACTGCAACCTCCACCTCCCAGGTTCAAGCAATTCTTCTGCCTTAGCCTCCCAAGTAGCTGAGATTACAGGCACCCGCCACCAGGCCTGGCTGACATTTTTGTATTTTTAGTAGATACAGGGTTTCACCATGTTGGCCAGGCTGGTCTCGAACTCCTGACCTCAGGTGATCCAGCCACCTTGGCCTCCCAAAGTGCTGGGATTATAGGCATGAGCCACTGCGCCTGGCCTCCCTTGTTGTTTAGAGCTAATTCTTCTACTGTGCTCTTTCTTTCCCAGGACAAAGATTGTGTTTTATTGGATTATCTCTTTATCTTCTTATTTTCAACATTTGACTCTCCTTGGGATCATTTCTTGTAGCTGAAAAATATTCTTAAATCTCTCCATTTTTATCAATAAAGAGAGAAAAAAGAAAGCTTTCTCTATTTTGTATTCTGTTTAGTTATCACTCTCCTCTCTCTTTTAAAACTCAAGTTCAAAAAGGAAAAATCTACCCTTGTCTCTACTTCCTCACATCTCATTCACTAATTTTTCTATTTGTAATATCTACTATTTTAATTTAGTTACAAATGCACATATGTGAAAGAATATATGTAAAATAATACCTTTAATATCGATTTGGATATATTCTATACCCCCCCGACCGGATCATTTCCACTGACCTTTTCCTTCCCTCCACCCCAACCACCAACTCCCATTGTAATAGGCTTGATCCTGCCATTTCCAATTAGCAAAGCTCTCGCAAACCTGTTTTCCAGCATCCACCTCTCTCTCACCTCCCGCATTTTCACTCACTTATTTTTATACTACTTCTACTTCAGCATATTTAAACCTCCTAAGTCTTAAAGTCCACTGAATGTAAATCTTTTTCATTATTCATTTCTGCTCTTCTATCCTTACATATCTTCATACCCATTTCCTGGTTCATCATTATAATGACTCTCTTATAGCACATTGTTAATTTCTTTGACACTCTCTTTCTCATCATTTGCCTGGCAAATCTGAAATTGTCTATGTGCTACTGTGTGCCTACATTTCAGCAGGGTGCAACACAACTGTGTTTTTTGGTATCACTGGATGTTAATCCCCAAATATCAAAAATAGACATCACCACCACACGGTAGTCTTACTTTTTCCTGCAACTTTTCCTGGTACATTTACTTTCACATTCTCTAAGACTTCTCACTCTTCAGACTTCCAAAACTGTGATCAGTGACTCAAACATACATTTTATAGACATCACCATGGAAATTATCACATGGAAACACATCTTCTTACCACAGAATCTACTAAGCTATCAGAATCAGTACCATGCTCTGTGTCTTTCTTCTCGTTACAGTCAAGGAGTGATTTTACTCATTTCAAAGACCAACCTCTTCATATTGAATTCTATCTCTTCTAGTGGTTTCAAACCTTTCTAATGCAATCATTTTCTCTCATTAGCAATTCTTTTCTTTATACTTGCTCATTCTTATTACCATACAAACAAGCTCAAGTACTTCTATCACAAACACTCCCACATCCTTAGTACACCATACAAAACCTTCCATCATCTGTCTGCTCTTATCTTTCCATTTTCATCTTCCTGTGTCCTACTTTCGAGTTCCCATACTATTTGTCAAATGATTCTTCTGCTACATGTGTCTAGACCTTTGGTTACATTCAGTGCACAAAAAGCATGAAAATATGGCCATAATCAGGAGAAAAAAAACAACCAAAAATCCATTCATGATAGGGCCCAGCAAACTAGGAATAGAGAAGAACTTCCTCAACTTGATAAAGAACATCTACAAAAAACCTGCTACTAACATCATACTTGATGGTGAGAAACCAGATGCTTTTCTGCTAAGATCAGAAACAAGGCAAGGATGAACTCTTTCACCACGGCTTTTAAATATCATCTGGAAGTTCTGGCTAATGAAATAAGAAAAAAGGAAATAAAAGACGTTAGACTGGGAAGGAAGACATGAAACTGTTTTTGTTAGTAGATGACATGATTGTCTGGCATGATTGTAGAAAATCTGAAAGAATCAAATAACAACAATGATAACCTTCTGGAACTAATAAGTGATTGTAAGAAGGTTGCAGGATGCAAAGTTAATATACAAAGTCATTTGCTTTCCTGTATACCCCCAATAAACAAGTGGAATTTGAAATTAAAAACACAATACCATTTACATTAGTACCCTGCAAAATAAAATACTCAAATATAAATCTAACAAAATATGAACAAGATCTATGTGAAGAAAGTTATAACACTTTTATGAAATAAAGAACTACAAAAATGAAGAGATAGTCCATGATCATGGATAAAAAGTCTCAATATTGTCAAATGCTAGTTATCCTCAACTTGATATACAGATTCAATGCAATCCAAATCAAAATCTCAGTAAGTTAACTTGTGGATATTGACAAACTGATTCTAAAGTTTATATGAAGAGGCAAAAGATCCACAGTAATAAACACAATGTTAAAGGAAGAGAACAAAATTGGAGGACTGACACTACCTAACTTTGAGATTTACTGTAAATGTACAGTAATCAAGACAGTGTGGTATTGGTGAGAGAACAGACAAATAGACCAATGGAACAGAATAGAGAGCTCAGAAATCGACCCACATAAATATAATCAACTGATTTTTGACAAAGGAGCAAAGACAGTGCATTGGAGAAAGAACAATCTGTTCAATAAATGGTACTGGAACAACTGGACGTCCACATACAAAAAATAAATAAATCTAGACATAGGCCTTATATCCTTCACAAAAATTAACTCAAAATGAATTGTAGACTTAAATATAAAATGCAAAGCTATAAAACTCCTAGGAGAAAACACAGAAAAAAAACTAGGCCGGGTGAGGTGTCTCACACCTGTAATCCCAACACTTTGGGAGGCTGAGGTGGGCAGATCACTTGAGGTCAGGAGTTCAAGACCAGCCTGGCCAACATGGTAAAACCCTGTCTCTACTAAAAATATAAAAATTAGCTGAGCATGGTGGCATGCACTTGTAGTCCCAGCTACTCAGGAGGCTGAAGCAGGAGAATCGCTTGAACCTGGGAGGGGGAGGTTGCAGTGAGCTGAGATAGCGCCACCACAGTCCAGCCTGGGTGACAGAGTGAGACTCTGTCTCTAACAACAGCAACAACAACAACAACAACAAAAACTAGGTGACCTTGGGTATGGCGATGACTTTTTAGATACAAAACCAAAGGTATACTCCATGAAAGAAATAATAAGCTGGAATTTATTATGTTAAAAACTTCCATTATGTTTTTATGTCTTCACATAAACACAAAAACAGTCAAAGAATGAAAAAACAAAGCCACAGACTGGAGTAAAATATTTGTAAAAGACATACTTGATAAAGGACTATTTCCAAAATACATAAAGAACTGCTAAGTTTCAACAATCAAAAAAGAACAACCCAATTAAAAATGGGCAAAAGATCTAAACAGACACTTCATCAAAGAAGATATACAAACAACAAATAGGCATATGAAAGGATACTCAACAGCATATGTTATTGGCAAGCTGCAAATTAAGATGAGATACCACTATAACCTATTAAAATGATAAAAATAAATATCCAATGCTGGTGAGCAAGTGGAGCAAAAGGAATTCTCATTCATTGCTGTTGGGAATGCAAAATGATACACCTACATTGAAAGACAGTTTGGAAGTTTCTTATAAAACTAAACACACTCTTACCATAACCATATAATCCAGAAATTGTGCTCTTTAGTATTTACCAAAATCAGTTGCAAACTTATGTCCACACAAAAACCCACATACACACGATCCAAATGAGTTGCAAATCTATGTCAGCACAAAAGCCCACTCATGAGTCTTTATAGCAGGTTTATTCATAATTGTAAAAACTTGGAAGCAACCAGGATGTCCTCCAGTGGGTGAATGGATAAATAAACTGGGATGCATCTAGAATATAGAGTATTGTTCAGTGCTAATAAGGATTAAGCTATCAAGTCAGGAAAAGACATGGAAGAACATTAGATGCATATGACTAAGTGAAAGAGGGCAATCCGGAAAGACTACATACTGTATCACTCCAACTATATGACATTTTGAAAAAGGCAAAACTGTCAAGATAGCTTACAGATAAATGGTTGCCAGGGATTAGCGGGGAGGAAGAGATGAATCAGTAGGGCACAGAGGATTTTCAGGGCAGTAAAATTACTCTTTATAATACTATAACGGTAGATACATCATTATACATTTGTCCAAACCCATAGCATACATAACACCAAGAGTGAATCCTGACATAAACTAAAGACTTTGGGTCATAAGGACGTGCCAGTGTTAGTTTGTTGAGTGTAACACATTTATGACTGTGGTGTAGGCTGTTGATAGTAGTGGAGATTATGTGTTTGTGGGAGCAGGGCTATATTAAAGCTTTCCATTCAATTTTGCCGTGAATCCAAAAACTACTCTAAAAAGTAAAGTCAATTACTGAAAAAGTATCAACCAATAAAAAGAGACAGAAATAACAGAGATAATAACATTTTAAAGAACATTACACAGTTATTATAAATCTTATATGTGTTAAAGGATGTAAAATAAAACATCAAAATAATGAAGAGAAAAATGGAACAGATAAAAACACAAATAGAAGTTACAGAGCTGAAAAATAAAATATCTGAAATGAAAGTATTGGATGAGGTTAAGAGCAATGTAGATACTGCAGATGAAAGATTAGGAAACGCAAGGGCATGGAAACAGGTGTTATCTAAAATATAGCAGAGTGGGGAAAGACTGAAAACAAAAATGACTAGAGCTTTGGTGAGTTGTGGAACAAAATTACATAATCTAATCTATAGGATTGTTTTCACAAAAGGAGAACTGAAATAAATATTCAGGGAAGTAATAGCCGTAAAACTTTCACATGTGATAAAAATTATAAGCCCATAGATTCAAGAATAAACATAAAGAAAACCACATCAAGGTATATCACAATCAAATTGTTGAGAATCAGTGATGAAGAGAAAAACCTTAAAATGGAGGTGAGTGGGGTGGGGGAAAGGCACCATCTTTGTCTGTTTTGTGATGCTATAGCTGAATACCTGAGATGGGGTATACTTTATAAAGAACAGAAATTTATTTCCTACAATTCTAGAGATTGGGAAGTCCAAGAAAAAGGTGCTGGCAGGTTTGGTGTCTGGTGAGGGCCTGGTCTCTGCTTCCAAGATGTTTTCTTGAATGGTGCATCCTATAGAGGGGAGGAGCTGTTTCTCACATAGCAGAGTTGCTTAAGAGAGAGAACCCACACCTATAATCCCAGCACTTTGGGAGGCTGAGGTGGGTGGATCACCTGAGGTCAGGAGTTCGAGACCAGCCTGACCAATATGGTGAAATCCCGTTTCTACTAAAAACAAAAAACAAAAAACAAAAATTAGCCAGGCGTAGAGGTGTGTGCCTATAGTCCCAGCTACTTGGGAGGCTGAAGCAGTAGAATCACTTGATCCCAGGAGGTGGAGGTTGCAGTGACCCGAGATTGCGCCACTGCACTCCAGCTTAGGTGACAAAGCGAGACTGTCTCAAAAAAAAAAAAAAAAAGAGAGAGAGAGAGAGCAAGAACCTATATCTAGAACCCCTTTTATTAAGGCATTAAACCCACTCATGAGATCTCTTAAAGGCTCCACTCGTCAATACCATTACATTGGCAATTAAATTTCAACACAAATTTTGAAGGGGACAAACAAAGAATAGCAGATATCTTATGGACAAAGATAAGAAGAACAGCAGGTTTCTTGTTGTAAACCATGTAGGCTACATGACCGTGGCATGATATCATTTTAGAGCTAAAGAAAAAAAGATCGACCTGGCAATCTAAATTCAGGGAAAATATCTTTCAAAAATGAGGGGAAATGAAGACTATTTCAGAATAAAGGAAACTAAAAAATCAATTGCCAGAAAACTTGAAGAAGGAAAATGATATCATATTTGGATCTACACAAAGAAGTAAAGAACACCAGACATAGTAAGATTGTAAGTAAATATAAAATAAAATTTCTCTTATTTTTTAGTCATCTTAAACGTAATTGTATTAGTCAAGATTTTCCAGAGAAACAGACCCAGCTGCATGTGGATAGATGGAGAGATAGATATAACTTTGTTTTAAGGAATTGACTCACAAAATTGTGGAAATTTGATAAGTCCAAAATCTGCAGGGTAGGCTGGAAGACTAGAGGCTCAAGAAAGAGTGACAATTTTAGTCCAAAGGTAGAAGCTATAATCCCAGGAGAGCCAATGGTGTAGTTCTAGTCCAAGTGTGAAGGCCTGAGAACAAGGAGGGCTGATGACGGAAGTTCTAGTTCAAGGGCAGATCATTGTCCCAGCTTAAAAGCAGTCAGGCAGAGAGTGAATTCTCCCTTACTACTAACCCTCCTTCCTTGATTCTATTCAAGACTCCAGTGAACTGGATGAGGTGCATCCACATTGAGGAGGTCAATCTGTTTTACTCAGTCTACCTATTCAAATGTTAATCTCTTCCAGAAACACCCCCAAAGACCATGCAGAATAATGTTTAATTAAACATCTGGACCCCCCATGGCCCAGTCAAGTTGACACATAACATTGTTACAGGCAGTTTGCTGGCAGAATTCCTTCTTGCTCAGGAGAAGTCAGTCTTTGTTCTATTAAGGTCTTCATCCGATTGGATGAGGCACGTCCACATTATGGTAGATAATCTGATTACTCAAAGTCCACTGACTTAAATGTTTATCTCATCCAAAAAACACCTTCAGAGAAACATCTAGAACAATGTTTGACCAAATATCTGGGCACTGTGGCCCAGTCAAGTTGACATGTAAAATTAGCCATCTCACTAATTGACTATATAAAGTGATAACAATGTACCATAAAATTTGTAACATATGTAAAATTGAAATTGATAATTTAACATTGGTAAATATGAAGTATGATAAGCAGTAGTACAAAGGATGAGAGGAAGGAAATGGAAGTATACTGTCGTAAGGTTTTTACACTATACTTGAGGTGGTATAAAATTATCTGTAGGTAGACTATGATTTGTTAAAGATGTATATTATAAATCCCAGGGCAACCACATCAAAACCAAAACAAAAAGGTGTAGCTGAACACCAGGCATGGTAGCTCATGCCTATAATCCCAGCACTTTCGGAGGCCAAGGTGGGAAGATCAGTTGAGTCCAGGAGTTTGAGACCAGCCTGGGCAACATAGTGGGACCCTGTCTCAATAAAAAATGCGAAAATTAGCCAGGCATGGTGGCATGCACCTGTAGTCCCAGCTACTCAGGAGGCTGAGGTGGGAGGATCACCTGAGCTCCAGGAGGCTGAGGCTGCAGTGAGCTGAGATTGCATCACTGCACTCCAGCCTGGGTGACAGAGTGAGACCTCATCTCAAACAAACAAACAAACAAACAAAAAACGTGTAGCCATTAGTGAAGATAAATGCTATCATAAAAAAAAATACTTAATCCAAAAGAAAGAAAGGATGGGGGAAAGGGAACAAGGAAGAGATGGAACAAACAGAAAATAGCAAAAAGATCGATTTAAATTTAACCATATCAATAATGCATTATGTGTAAATGGTCTTAATACTCCAATTTAAAGACAGAGATTGTCAGATTGGATAAAGAGAAAAACTATACTCAACTATGTGCTATAATGCAACTAATACTTCATATAAAGACGCAGGTTAAAAATGAAAACAATGGGAAAATATATACTATGTAACTACTTAATGCAACTACTTATCAAAAGAAAGCTGGAGTGGCTTTATTAATATCAGACAAGATAAACTTAAGAACAAGAAACATTATAAGAATTAAAGAAGGGCATTTTCTAATGATAAAGGGGTCAAGTCAACAAGAAGCCACAGCTATTTTAATTGTGGATGCCGCTGATAACAGGGCTTTAAATATATTAAACAAAAGCTAAAGACCTGAAAGTACATGTAGAATACACTACAGTTATAGTTGGAGATTGTATTTGTAAATATGAAGTTAACGAAAATTAGGCAAAATTAATTTAATTTTCATTTATTTTGAATGAGTATTTCATTCATGGTTTAAAATCAGAAGGATATAAAATCAGAAGGATATAATGTATAACTACATTGTCACACATTTCTTAGCCAGTTCTCATTGAAAACAACCACTGTTACCATTTGTAAAATATTGCCTAAAGATATTTTACGTATATGTAAAAAAATTTTATTCTTTTTCTTTTCTTTTCTATTTTTGACAGAGTCTCACTCTGTTGCCCAGGCTGGAGTGCAGTGGCACGATCTCGACTCACTGCAACCTTCGCCTCACAGGTTCAAGCGGTTCTTGTGTCTCGGCCTCCTGAGTAGCTGGGATTACAGGCACGTGCAACCACGCCTGGCTAATTTTTGTATTATTAGTAGAGATAGGGGTTTCACCATGTTGGCCAGGCTGATCTTGAACTCACGACCTCAAGTGATCTGCCTGCCTCTGCCTCCCAAAGTTCTGGGATTACAGGAGTAAGCCACTGCACCCGGCCCTCTTGTTTTTCTTTTTTAAAATTCAAATGGTAGTACACTATTCACATTTCAGAACTCCATTTTATTTTACCACTTACTAATGTTTTGATTCCATTACTGGCACATATAACTCTAAGTAAGAGTTAGGGTTTGTCACTTTCTGCATTGCTCTGTGGATTCTTCTTTTGTATGCAATTGTGCATGCTATGGTTTGAAATTTTTAAACAGGTTTCAGTCCTCCAGGGAGAGTGTATTCATTTTTTTTTAAATTGAGATGTAATTCACACACCGTTAACATTCACCTTTTTAAAGTGTACACTCGTGGTTTTCTGCTATACTCAGAAAGTGGTGCAATCACCACCCCCTTCTTTTCCAAAACATTTTCATCACTGTATCCATTAGCAATCATTCTCCATTTCCCTTTCCCCTGTATTCTGAAACCAGTAATCTACTTTATGTCTCTACAGATTTGTTTTCTCTGGACATTTCATACAAATGGAGTCATACGATAATAGCCTTTTGTGTCCAGCTTCTTCACTTAGTATAATATTTTCAAGTTTCATCTGTGTTGAATGACTTCATTCCTTTTCGTGGCTAAATATTTCATTTTGTGACTGTATCATATTTTGTTTGTATTAAAATTTTAAACATCCTTCTTAATAATATACATCCTTGTATAATTCAATCAACACAGGACCAGGTGGCACTATCTAGTATACATTACAATAGAAGCCCCTTTAGACCGTGAATTTGAAGAGGTCTATTTTCAATATACTACAATTTGATACTTTTTATAGGGATATTTAGACATGAGTTGAGCACATTTAGGAGAATCAAGAAACCTTGCCACAGGCTTCTGGGAAAGATGGCAGTTTATGTCTAAGTTTCTGAAGCTTTTCTCAGAACTGGAAATGGCCAACAGACATTCAAAAAAACAAAATGCTCCCAACTAACTTGTTTTGAAACCAGGGAATGTTGCCAACCACATTCCACAAAATTCAAAGAATTTCTATTAGTTATGGTGCAAAGAGCCCGGACTGAAGAGACAGGGAAAGGAACTCCTGGAAACCCAGCTGGAACCCCTTCATTTAGAGAGAGACTGAGGAAGAGTGGGAGATGTGGCTATAAGAGTCCAGCTTATACTGGGCCGGGCACGGTGGCTCTCGCCTCTAATCTCAGCACTTTGGGAGGCCGAGGCGGGCAGATCACGAGGTCAAGAGATCGAGACCATCCTGGCCAACCAACATGGTGAAACCCTGTCTCTACTAAAAATACAAAAATTAGCTAGGCGTAGTGGCGCACGCCTGTAGTCCCAGCTACTCGGGAGGCTGAGGCAGGAGAATCTCTTGAACCCAGAGGCGGAGCTTGCAGTGCGCCGAGAACACACCACTGCATTCCAGCCTGGGCGACAGAGTGAGAGTCTGTCTCAAAACAAAACAAAACTCAAACAAAAACAAACAAACAAAAAGAGTACAGCTTATAGTAACAAAAAGTAAATGGAGTATTTTCTTTGATTCGCCTTCTCAGTAATTTAGGGCTTCACGTCAAGGAAAAGAAGGACTTTCCCAAACAGAACTATCAGTGCTCACTTTCCCACCAAGAGAAAGGGAAACTGTATCAAATGGTGGGTGTACCAAGAGCTGCTATCAAACCAAAGAGCAATGGACATGGGAATCTACCTTCCTATGAGAGAGGGTGAAATACAGAAGTCAAATAATAATTTCGTCATCCTCACCTGATCCCAGGCAGGCTGGCCTCAGCTCTCTCCAACGTTGCTTAGATTTCTTTTAGAACAGTTATGAGAAGACCATACATCATCAGCCCTCCAGCTGGATTTAAGAGGCGATTTTCAGTGGTGCCTAGGATTAATAAGAAGGCTCAGGAGAATACATGCACACTATTTAGGATAAATATTCCAGTCCTGTGTTTACCTCCATATTTCTAAATAATATGTCAATACTCTCTTTGTTTTTTAACTTTAGAGATTATACTGGCTTCCCATTTTGTTAGATGCTGTTTAGCACACATATATATCTCCACACCCCAAACTCTTATCCCTTTTTAATCCTCTGGAATAGTTATATCATTGTTTCTACTTAAATCCCTATTAAACATTTGTATTAATGGACTAAATTAATATTGCTCTCAGCTTGGCCAAGTAGTGTACTGATTGTTTCTTTTTCTTATTCAACTTTCTGTTTTTCCTGTACATAGTAATTGCCTGATTTATTTTCATTTGTTCATTTCCTTGTACCTTGCAGCCTTTGCTAATTTTTCTTCCTTCTTTCAGTATGATGTCCGACATGGTCAAATCTTGTAGGAATCTATCCATTCCATTTATTTTTCTGAAGACCATCCTCTGATCTTCAGTGATTACCCTCTAGGCCTGCTATACAGCTGTCATCCTGGGACTTTCCTTTTCTTTTCTCCTGTGTTAGGTTCCCTATTTCCTGCCTACTGTATCTTCCTTCTTAGTTTAATCCCTATTTTCAGTGATGCTTATAATTTTGGAGCTTCCTGAGAAAAGGTGCAGGAGAAGTAAATTTTGGGGCGACTTTGCATGCCTGAAAATATGTTTTTTTTGGTTTTTTTTTCTTTTTTTGCTCATTCCTGTAATCCCAGCACTTTGGGAGGCCAAGGCGGGCAGATCACCTGAGGTCAGGAGTTCAAGACCAGCCTGGGCAACATGGCGAAACCCCATCTCTACTAAAACTACAAAAATTAGCCAGTGCTAATTACAGGCGAGCACCTGTAATCCCAGTTACTAGGAAGGCTGAGGCATGAGAATCGCTTGACCCTGGGAGGTGGAGGTTGCAGTGAGCTGAGATCATACCACTGCACTCTAGCCTGGGTGACAGAAAGACAGAAAGAGACTGTCTAAAAAAAAAAAAAAAAAAAAAAAGATTTTTTTACATTCTCATACCTATTTAAGAGTTTTAGTTAGGTACTGACTTGCAAATGGCAGCTCATTTACTCATTTACCCTCAGAATTTAGAATACTTGTTCAATTTATCTTCTTTAAGTATATTTAGAAAATACTTAAATCGCAAATATTAGGTACCAGACACTATTCTGAGCGCTTATAAATACAAATTCACCTAATCCTCATAACAACACTATGAGGTAGATACCATCATTAATGCCATTTTTCCCATGAGGAATTGACTGTGTAAGGTAACCTTGCTCATAGAGTATAGAGTCAGGATTCAAACCCAGCATCAGGTTTCCAACCTTCACCCTATGCTGCCACCTCTGATATAGCTGTTGTAAAGTCAAATAGCTGTTGTAAAGTCAAATCTGTCATTTCTATGGGACCTGTTTTTCTGTCTGGAAGCTTTTAGGATCTTATTTTTGATGTTCTAAAATTTTTTGATAATGTGTCCTAGGGATCTTTTAATATTCATTTCGTGTAATTGTGGATCCTTTTAATTTACAGTTTTATGTCCTTGAATTCTGGGAATTAAGTGTGTGTATATAAAATAATTTCCCTCCCATTATTTTCTCTGTTCTTCTTCCTTTCTGGAAGTCATCTTCTGGATTGATCCTGTTTTTTTCATCAGAGCTTCTGGCATTCATTACCATTCAGATGTTCCTACTATAACATAGGCTTCATCAGAGGCTGGACTGATAATTTAATTGCAAAAAGCTTTCTCTTCTTGTTCTAAATTCCGGGAGGAAGTTTTCTTTGTTATTATTAACAAGTCCTTGATTTCAAAGAAAAGTGAGGGATTTTCTTGAGTTTTATCTTCCAATTGCTCTATTGATTTTTAAAAAGTCATTGCAGTTGTATTTTTATTTCCAAGATCTCTTTCTCGTTCTCTGAATTTTTCTGTTTTTTTTTTTTTCTTTTTTCTTTTTGAGACAGATTCTCACTCTGTTGCTAGGATGGAGTGCAGTGGCACGATCTCAGCTCACTGCAACCTCCGCCTCTTGGGTTCGAGCGATTCTCCTGCTTTAGCCTTCTGAGTAGGTGGGACTACAGGCAGACACCACCATGCCCAGCTAATTTTTGTATTTTTTAGTAGAGACGTGGTTTCACCATGTTGGCCAGGATGGTCTCAATCTCTTGACCTCGTGATCCATCTGCCTCAGCCTCCCAAAGTGTTGGGATTACACGCGTGAGCCACTGCGCCTGGCCGAATTTTTCTTTTATGTGGCTTCCTGTTGCTGATTTATATATACAATATATTCTTATCATTCTGAGGGGAATAATTACAGTGTTTTAAATTTCAAGATTTCTTCTGCTTTTGCACTTTTTTTCCTCTTCAAGTTCCTTTTTTCAGTTTGAATCTCTATTTTTATATTACTGTAAATGTCTGGAAATACTTGGTTGTCCATTCATATTGCGGAGCAAAAGATCCAAAATCCCAAGTCTCTGTTTTCCATTTTTCTCCCTTTTTTATAGTACTGGACAACTCCATTTTCTGTGTCTTTTTAGGGTTAGGTGGAGCCAATGAACTTTCTTCTCATCAGTATCTCTCTGCAAGCACTGGCTTCACTTTCTACTGTTCTTGTAGGTAGTTACTATCCTTCCACCTCTTTCTATCTTCATATTTTTGTGGGCTGCAAGTGTCTCTAGCATTCATTAAAGTTGGAATTTGTGTTTCTGTTCTCATTCTCTTTGTTGTCTGAAGGAGATTTCTGAGAGAAATGTGTAGAAGTATCTTCATTTTGCCATTTTAAATGAAGGTCAACCACTGTTCTTGAAACACCTTTCTTTCTTGGCTTCTGTGACTCCACAGTCTTTGGGTCCTCCTCTGTATCCTGATGACTTCCCAAGTTTATATTTCCATCTACTACTTCTCCACGGAGTCTCTATGTTGTCTATTTTTTACATGCATCTCAAGCTTAACATGTCCAAAACTGAATTCCTGATTTTCAGCCCTAACCCTGTTCTTCCCCTAGTCTTTCACATCTCAGTAAACAGCAGCACTATCCACCTGGTTGTTCAAGCCAAAGGCCTAATATTTTTTTCTCCTTATTTTACAACCTTCTGTCCACCACATTTAATCCAATCCATTTAATCTAAGATTCTTATTCCAAAATATAACTTCAGTCTTTCTGTCTTAATCCAAACTGCTGTAATTTCTTACTAGGATTCCTGACAAACCTTCCTAATTGGCCCTTGCTTCTCCTTTTTTCTTTCAACCCCATTCTCCAGACAGCAGTCCTAATAAACTTGAAGCATCGATCAGACCATGTCAGTCCTTTCCCCTAAAGACCCTAGTAACTTCTCAAGGCATTTCCAAGAACGTCTATGCTTGTACAACATTGGGAATGACCTGGTTTTTTCCAACCTCTTTATCTCCTGCAGAGTGATTAGGGTGGAGAGGAACTGGAATGTTTCTGACCTCAGGGCTTTGTATGTGCTGATATTTTTACCTTGTTCATTGTATTTTTTTTTTTTTTGAGACAGAGTCTTGCTCTGTCCCCCACGCTAGAGTGCACTGATGTAGTCTTGGCTCACTGTGACTTCTGCCTCCCGGGTTCAAGCAATTCCCGTGCCTCAGCCTCCCGAGTAGCTGAAATTACAGACATGCACCACCACGTCCGGCTAATTTTTTATATTTTTAGTAGAGATGGGGTTTCTTCATGTTGGCCAGGTTGGTCTTGAACTCCTGACCTCAGGCGATCCGTCCACCTCAGTCTCCCAAAGTGCTGGGATTACAGGCAAGAGCCACTGCACCTGGCCTAAATTTTATCTTAAATGGTACTTCTCAAGAGGTCTAGAGAATCACCCAAACAAAAGAGGTTCCCCAAAGTATTCTTTCTCATAGGACTCCCTTTTTCTTAAATGACTTTCCCCAATTCACGTTGGATATTTCTTTGCTTACTTGTTTAAAGATTTTTCACACTAGAAGATGAAACTGCAAGCTAGTGCTAATATTTTTTTCTTTACATTTATCTCAATAAATATATTTTGAAAATTATTTTACTTATTTATTTAAGATGGGATCTTGCTCTGTCACCCAGGCTGGAGTTCAGTGGTGTGATCACAGCTCACTGCGGCCTCCAACTCCTGTGCTCAAGCAATCTTTTCACCTTTGCCTCCCGAGTAGCTGGGACCATAGGTGCACACCACCACACTTGGCTAATATTTTATTTTTAGAAGTGGTCTCAACTGTATTGCCCAAGCTCTTCTCGAACTCCTGTACTCAAGGGATCCTCCTGCCTCAGCCTCCCAAAGTGCTGAGATTACAGGCATGTGCCGCTGCATCCTGCTTTATTTTTTAAATTAAATGAATGATTTCTAAAGTAGAGAGCAATGAAACAAAACAAAACAAAAAATGGGATATATAAAATATTCTGCCACATCAAAGTAGAAGATTATCATAGCATTCCCCAGACCAAAGGCTGAACATACTCCAGAAAAGACAGTTCAGTTTTAGGGAGCATTTGCTTAGCAATTCAGGATACTTACATAAATTATGATTTCTTTGAATAAGAGATAGAAGATGTTATGGTAAGACAACAGAATGAGAATAAAAAAGAAATGTAAGACTAAAATATAAGGGAACAAGTAAGACCTCAACAGGCATTATAATTCTATAAGAAACAATGAAGAGTGGAATCACCACTGCAGAGAATCAAGCCAGTTAAGTGAGATGAATATAAGAAGCTTTTTAAGAACACAGAGGAAATAGACAAGGAGACCAGAGAATTAGAAGGAATATAATAGACACAGGAGACAAATAATAATGGTGTAACATGTGGATAATTGGTGATCCTGAAAGGGAGAGAACAAATAAAACAAAGATATTTCTGAACAAAAGAATGATCCAGATATGCCTATAGCTAATGTATAATTAATGACAAAATGAACAACACCTAGAATGGTCTTGGTGACTTCCTTGTCTTTAAAGTTTTATGGAATTATTCATTTAAAATTTAAATATAAGTGAATAAAACTCCTGAAGTGAGAAATCATGATATGGAAGGGCTAGTGATAGTAATGAGCCTTGAAACTATTCAATTTAGAACAGAGTACATAAAACTATGATAAACATGGTATATTAGGCCACTCTTGTGTTGCCATAAAGAAATATCTGAGGCTGGGTAATTTATAAGAAAAGAGGTTTAATTGGCTATGGTTCTGTGGGCTATCCAGGAAGCATGCTGCTGGTATCCGCTCTGCTTCTGGGGAAGTCTCAGGAAGCTTACAATTATGGCAGATGGTGAAGCAGGAGCAGGCACATCACATGGCGAGAGCAAGAGCGAGAGAGAGAGAGTTGTGTGGGGGAGGTGCCACAACTTTTCAGTGACCAAATCTCATGAGAATTCACTGTCATGAAGACAGTACCAAGCAATAAGGGATGTGTCCCCATGACCCAAATACCTCCCACCAGGCCCCACCTCCAACACTGGGGATTACAATTCAGCATGAGATTTGGGTGGGGACAAATATTCAAACTATATCACATGGTTACTTAAAAGATTGCAAAAATCATATTATTAAAAACCACAGGTCAATATCCCTGATGAACTTGAATGCAAAAATCTTCGATAAAATACTGGCAAACCGAATCCAGCAGCTCATCAAAAAGCTCATCCACTACAATCCAGCTGGCTTCATCCCTAGATGCAAGACTGGTTCAATATATAAAAATCACTGAACGTAATTCATCACATAAACAGAACTAAAGACAAAAACCACATGATTATCTCAATAGACACAGAAAAAACCTTCAATAAAATTCAACATCCCTTCCTGTTAAAAACTTTCAATAAACTAGGTATTGATGGAGCATACCTACAAATAAGAAGAGCCATTTATGACAAACCTACAGCCAATATCACACTGAATGGGAAAAAGCTGGAAGCATTCCCCTTGAAAACCAGCACAAGACAGGATATCCTCTCACCACCCCTATTCAGCATAGTATTAGAAGTTCTGGCCAGGACAATCAGACAAGAGAAAGAAATAAAGGGTATTCAAACAGGAAGAGAGGAAATCAAACTGTCTCTGTTTGCAGATGACATAATCCTATATCTAGAAAACCCCATCATCTTAGCCCCAAAGCTTCTTAAGCTGATAATCAACATCAGCAAGGTCTCAGCATACAAAATCAATGTGCAAAAATCACAAGCATTCCTATACACCAACAATAGACAAGCAGAGATTCAAATCATGAATGAACTTCCATTCTCATTTGCTACAAAGAGAATAAAATACCTAGGAATACAGCTAACAAGGGAAGTAAAGGACCTCTTCAAGGAGAACTCAGACCACTGCTCAAGGAAATCAGAGTGGACAAGAACAAATGGAAAAACATTCCATGCTCACAAGTAGGAAGAATCAATACCATGAAAAAGCCTATATTGCCCAAAGCAACTTATAGATTGAATGTTTTTCCCATTGACATTCTTCACAGAATTAGAAATAACTACTTTAAAGTTTATATGGAACCAAAAAAGAGTGCATATAGTGAAGACAATCCTAAGAAAAAAGAACAAAGCTGGAGGCCTCATGTTACCTACTTCAAACTATACTACAAGGCTACAGTAACCGAAACAGCATGATACTGGTACCAAAACAGACATATAGACCAATGGAACAGAATAGAGAACTCAGAAATAAGACTGTACGTCTACAACTATCTGATCTTCAACAAACCTAACAAAAATAAGCAACGGGGAAGGATTCCCTACTCAATCAATGGTGCTGGGAGAACTGTCAAGTCATATGCAGAAAATTGAAACTGGGCCCCTTCCTTATACCTTATACGAAAAGTAACTCAAGATGGATTAAAGACTTGACTGTAAAATCCAAAACTATAAAAACCCTAGAAGAAAATCTAGGCAATACCATTCAGCACATAAGCATGGGCAAAGATTTCATGGTGAAAATGTCAAAAGCAATTGCAATGAAAACGAAAATTGACAACTGGGATCTAACTAAACTGAAGCACTTCTGCACAGAAAAATAAACTATCATCAGAGTGAACAGACAACCTATAGAATGGGAGAACATTTGTGCAATCTACCCTCTGACAAAGGTCTAAGAACCATAATCTACAAGGAACTTAAGCAAATTTACAAGAAAAAAACAACCCCATTAAAACGTGGGCAAAGGACATGAACAGAGACTTCTCAAAAGAAGACATTTATGTGGCCAACAAACATATAAAAAAAGCTCAACATCACTGATCATTAGAGAAATGCAAATCAAAGCCACGATGAGATACCATCTCATACCAGTCAGAATAGAGATTATTAGAAAGTCAAGAAACAACAGATGCTGGTGAGGCTGTGGAGAAATAGGAATGCTTTCACACTGTTCATGGGTGTGTAAATTAGCTCAACCATTGTGGAAGACAGTGTGGTGATTTCTCGAAGACCTAGAACGAGAAATACCATTTGACACAGCAATTCCATTACTGGGTATATACTCAAAGGAATATAAATCATTCTATTATAAAGATACATGCGCACATACGTTCATTGCAGCACTATTCACAATAGCAAAGACATGAAATCAACCCAAATGCCCATCAATGATAGACTGGATAAAGAAAATATAGTACATGTACACCATAGAATACTATGCAGCCATAAAAGGGAAAGAGATCATGTCATTTGCAGGGACATGGATGGAGCTAGAAACCATTATCCTCAGCAAATTAACACAGGAACAGACGACCAAATAGCACATATTCTCATTTATAAGTGGGAGCTGAGCAATGAGAACACATGGACACAGGGAGAGGAACAACACACACTGGGGCCTGTTGGCGGGGTGTGGGAAAGGGAGAGCATCAGGAATAATAGCTAATGCATGCTGGGCTTAATACCTGGGTGATGGATTGATAGGTGCAGCAAACTACGATGCCTAATGTTTACCTGTGTAACAAACCTGCACATCCTGCATATGGATCCCAGAAGTTTAAAACAAAAACAAAAACAAACACAGAAACAACAACAACAACCAAAAAACCCATTACATTATTGAAAAAAAAAAAAGGTTCACTGTGCAAACAATGATAATACTCTAAACATATACAGTGTTAGCATTTACAATAATTTGCTGAGACGAAAGTCCCAAACCTTACCTCCCCCAACTGGCTAGATGGCAGGTAGAAGGGAGGCCATAGAAGGAAGTATTTTTCATATGAAATGTCAATAGATACTCTTCATTTATAATATAGATTGAGAATATTGAAGGAAGTATGGATTTAAGTAACTTTTTAAAAAGATAGCTACTGGCAGAACTAAAACATTTCAAATTACTATAGAAGAAAAAACATATCAGTGAAACAGATAAAAGTTAGAAAATAGCAATAAACATTTAAAAACACACAACAACATGGACCAAGTGCATGTTACTAAAAAAAAATAAAAATGAAGTAAAATCACCTATTAAAGAGAGAAAGTACCACATTGGGTCAAAAACAAAATCCGATAAGATAATACCTAGAAGAGACATCTACAAGGAGGTAACAAAGTGTAACCAGTATTTGATTCAGTAGATCAATGAATCAAATTATTGCAGGCCTACTTGTGCCAGGCACTGCTCCAGATGCTGGGTTAAAAATGTAAGAATTAGCAAAACATGACATACAAATACAAACAAAAATAAAACAGGAGTCCCAGTTTTGACATAGGAGTATTTTATGTTCTTATAAAAATCAAAAAATAGTACAAAAGGATTACTGTTTTATTGTTGACATGTCAAAACCTCAATAAATACCTAACTGTAGTGAAATTATATACAATAGACAACAACATAATGATAAAATACATAATGTAAAATCTATTTGCAACGTGTGAAGAAAAAATCTGTGGTAGGAGAACATTAGCATATTCCTGTGAGTCATTAACTAACCAAAGAGACAAAAGTATGCATTATACTAGAGAAACTGAATAATATAATTAATGAGATTTATTTGAATATATAACAAATTTTATTGTTTGCCAAAAAACTTTCCTTTTTTTTTTTTTTTTTTTTGAGATGGAGTTTCACTCTTGTTGCCCAGGCTGGAATGCAATGGCGTGATCTCGGTTCACTGCAACCTCCGCCTCCTGGGTTCAAGCGATTCTCCTGCCTCAGCCTCTCAAGTAGCTGGGATTTCAGGTGTCTGCCACCATGCCTGGCTAACTTTTGTACTTTTAGTAGAGACGGGGTTTCACCATGTTGGCCAGGCTGGTCTCAAACTCCTGACCTCAGGTGATCCACCCGCCTCGGCCTCCCAAAGTTCTGGAATTACAGGCGTGAGTCAACACACCCGGCCCAAAAACCTCCTTTTTAGTGTCCACAGGACACTAAATGACAAATTTTTAATAAAAAATGACTCATGTATTTAATTTTATTTTAAAAATCCATATATGTATATAAATATATTCATACAGATAAAAATAAAGCAAGATGGAGATTGCAGAATTAATAGTACTTTTTCTGGGTGGTGGTATTTCTAGTTATCAATATTTTCCTCTTATTTATATGCATTTTCTAACATTTCTACAATGAAGATGTTTGTACAATTAAAAAAGATAAAGGAGAGAGCTGGCAAATCTATGCTAAATGAAGTATTATTAGAAGAGAGTTGGACTGTCACGAGAGAGATGATTAGTAGGAACGAGGAAGTGTGCACAGAGGGAAGAAACCTTTAGCGTGTTTTGGAAAGCTTTATTAAACTCCAAAAACTGAGAGAAATCCAAGAAAGATGCATTGTTAGTTCATATATGGAAAAGCAAGCCAAAGTGGTGTATAACTAGAGTGGAACATCTCATCACAGGCAGAGCACGTTCCCGGAGCATACCGCAAAGTAAAGAAAAGAAAGAGAAATAGATCTCAAAGAACTATAGATATTAAAATTAATGCTAACCCTGGAAGGATTATGTTACTATGCTGTTGATTTTGGAAAGTGAGGGAAATTTCAAGCCTGTTGAAATGATAAAAGGCACAGTGGTATATTATCAAGAACCATGTGGAACTGGCACACTTGAGTTAGAATTCAAGGTCTGCCACTTAACCAGCTTGTAACCCCATTACTTAAAGGTCTCTTGCCCTCTGTTTTCTTATCTATAAAATAGAAATATATGCTTTCTTTGAATGACTATACCTTTGAATCATCCAAAAAGCATATAAACATATACATATATGTACATATATACGAATATATGTATATATACACATACATATGTAGCATCAGGCATAAGTGAATCCTGAGATGGTTAGGAAAAGCTTTCAAAAGAAATTGATTTGGATCTTGAAAGATTAATTTACTATGTATTGAATACTTACCACAAGCCAGACACAGGGGTCACCGAGGGAAACAATAGGAACAGTCATTGCCCTCAGGAAGCTTCTATTCTAGTGATGAGTAACACTTTTTAAGGCAAAAAAGGTGCATCCCTGAGCTGGAGAATAGTGGAAACTGGATTACATTCTATATATCAAATACTGCATGCATAATTATAAAAACCTTGCCCCAAATCGGTCTTAATTATTCACTAAAACCTTTAAATCACCCATTTACTTAGTATAGCAGTTTATGGGGAGAAAAAGGTATTTATTCAACAAACAATGGCATGCTTCTGTAAACTCAGTACTCTGAGAGTCCTTTAAAGATAACAAAATAAGAGTATGTGTATTATTTCTTTAAGAAACTTGTAGTGCAGTGGGAAAGTTAAGACATATGAAGCGATGTCTACAATGTAGTGTAGTGCAAAGTATTAGAGAAGGGACTGCATTGAGAACAGAAAGTTTATGTTGGACAGGGAGGCATCATGGGAATTTCGTGGAGGGATATTGGCGTTCAAACTAGACCTTGCAGGAAAGCCAGAATCTGGACATACTAATCACTGGGCAGGAGGAAGTGTGATAGAACACATTCCTGAGATATGAAAAGGGATGAAAAAAGGCCAGAGAAGAAAAATATGTTATCAATAACCAAATAGGATTTGATTAGATTGACAATAATCACAGCATCATTTTTTTTTTCTTTCTACATAATTTCAAAGATTATGGTTTGGGCAGTAATAATGCAGGCCTATAGAACTGAATAGGTAATTATGGGATGTTGGTAAAGATCAAATTCTTAAGTGTTAATTTCTTACTGCCCGTGACCAGCATTTCTTAAGACGAGTGGGAAATTAGTACCCACATGTTGAGTAAGATGTTCATGAGAATGTCAAGGAGCCTGTTGTCAACCTTGACAGACAACTGATGTTAAAAAGACAATAAAGAAATTCTCATAATTTAATGGAAAGAGATTGCTATTTAATGCCAGAAGAGGAAGAACTAATATATGCAAAGGCCTGTAGAAATGAGGAATATGAACAAAATAATCCCCTTTTTGTTTCAGGAAAATGTAAAGTAGTGCCCCAGGGACTGTTGGCAAATATTATCATCTTTGAAAGCTACTGCTTAACACAAATTCCGGGAAGCTGGAGGCTGCTGGGTAATGTGAATCACAAGGAAAGAATGCCCCATTTTGTGGCTGAAACTTTTAAATGGGATACTGGTTGATCTCAGTAAAGAAGGCTGGGAGTCCGAGTTAGTTTGGAAGAATTGTCAGCCTAGTGCTGTAGAGGCTGCTACATAGGGCCCTGACTTTGGTTTGCTTCTTTTTTGGCCTGTCTGATTAGGATGTTCCATGTGACAATCTGCTGTGGAAACCACTCACATCTCTGGGGACATGATTCTTTCTCCTCAATATATAGAATTATAACTGTTAAGAATTTTGCTTACGATGTAGCTTAGGCAGGCACAGTGGCTCACGCCTGTAATCCTAGCACTTTGGGAAGCCGAGGCTGAGGTGGGTGACTCGCTTGAGCCAAGAGTTTGAGACCAGCCTGGGAAACACGATAAAACCCCAGCTCTACAAAAAATACAAAAATTAGGCCAGGCATGGTAGTACATGCCCGTAGTCCCAGCTACTCGGGATGCTGAGGTGGGAGGATCACTTGAACCTAGGAGGCTGAGGTTGTAGTGAGCCGAGATGATGCCACTGCACTCCAGCCAGGACGACAGAGCTAAACTCTGTCTCAAAAAACAAAACAAAACAAAAAACACAGTTTAACAGGGTTCTACTCATTCTTTTAAATGAATATTTATTAAGCACTGATTGTATACATGGTTCCTTCCTTTGATAATTTTTATTTCATTTAGTGGCAAAGTATACTTATTTCATATTTTTATATATTGTGCATTTCACTGACTGGATCTTGAAAGAGAGGGAGCTACATAATATAAATATAACATTTAATAAATATAAAATATAAATGTGTAAATAATAGATACAATTTAATAAATATAAAATGTAAATATAAAAATTATATTATGTATATATCTTGATATTTGTGTATATATATCCCGATATATATATATTTATGCTTTATATATATATTTCTTTAAAGTAAAAATCCTGACCAGTGCTAACTCATTATCCTACTTTAAAGTAAAGAAATATATATGTATATCAGGGTTATTTGTTTATATATTTATAAATATTTCTACAGAAATAAATACATATATATACACACAAATATCTAGTCAGTGAAATGCATAAAAATGATTATAACGTAATCAGTGGTGAAGTAGCTCTCTGTAGTAAATGCTATGGGAAGAGGTTGTATGAACCGCTGTGTGCTGGAGATAGCTTCAAAAAAGATATCATCTGAGCCTCTTTGTGAGGAATGGGAGGTTGATGGTAGGAAAAGGCAGGGTGAAGGGTAGGGGAAGAAAAACACTTTGGGAGAGAGGGTAAAAGACTTGGATGGGCAAAGGCCTACGCTATATAGTCAAGGAATTACAAACAGCTCCGTGGGGTTAGAGCATCAATGAATGCAGGACATGAGACTGGAACAGGACATGAGACTGGAAAGAATTTGGGACCTGCCAGGATCAGTCTTGTGCTTAGGATGAGGCATGAGCATTGGCCAGGACTGGCAAGAGTGTCATTGAAAGTTTCTACACATATCTACGCCACGTGAAAGTGTACTGAGCAAGAGACTGAAGAGAGGGAGGAGAGTTAGTAGGAGTAAAGAAAGGAGAAGGGCTTGACTTGCCGCTGTGTAGCACATGGAGGGCAGGGGAACCTAGCAATGCCAACAATGTAGAATGTGTAGGACTTGGGGAACTAGATGTAAATGGTGAGGGAAGATAAAGTAATTCCCAGGGCGCCTGCTTGAGTAACCAATTGATAGTGATGGTGCCATCTACTCAAGAAGAAGGGGAAATTTAGTATTTTTCTTTGTTGTTGTCCCTACATGTTGATTTTTATTTTTGACTGTAGGTCCAGAAGGTGATGGAATTCAACAAGCTGATGGGATTCAAAATGGAAAATGTTAAGCCTACCTAAATGGTGGCTGCCCCATTGCCGATAGGGAGAGAGTAGATGGCACACCCATTGCTTTCTCCATTGGCAGCTTGCTTCCTAGAGAGACACAGATTATGCAAGCATAGAATAACAAGGCAGAGTGACAATTACGGAGTAGAGGTTGCTGAGCTGGGGGAGGAGCTAGCTTCCAACTTTGCTGGGGATAGAACCTGAGGTGGGGTGTTACTAAAGGCTTCCTGTAGAAAGGGACTCTTTTTGTTTAATTAAAATGTTTTGTTTATAATTATTATTAGTACATAATAGTTGTATATATTTATGGAGTACATGTGATGCTTTGGCATAGGCATACAATGTGTAATGATGAAATAATGATAACTAGGATATCCATCAGCTCAAGCATAGACAAAATTTCCTTCATGAACAACCTAAATGTCCATCAATAGACAAATGGATTAAAAAAATGTGGTACATATACACAATGAAGTACTATTCAGCCATAAAAAGAATGAAATCCTATCATTTGCAACAACATGAATGGAACTGGAAGTCATTAAGTGAAATAAGCCAGACACAGAAAGATGAATTTTGCATGTTTTCACTCATATGTGGGAGCTAAAAATTTAAAAAACTGAATTTATGGAGATAGAGAGTAGAATGATGCTTATCAGAGGCTGGGAAGAGGAGCAGGAGTGGAGGATAAAGTGAGGATGGTTAATGGGCACATAAATACGGTTAGAATGAATAAGTTCTAGGGCCAGCCATGGTGGCTTATTCCTGTAATCCCAGAACTTTGGGATGCTGAGGCGGGTGGATCACTTGAGATCAGAAGTTTGAGACCAGCCTGGCCAACATGGTGAAACCCTGTCTCTACTAAAAATACAAAAAATTAGCTAGGTATGGTGGCCTGCACCTGTAATCCCAGCTATTCAGGAGGCTGAGGCACAAGAATCCCTTGAACCTGGGGTGCGGAGGTTGCAGTGAGCTGAGATTGTGCCACTGCACTCCAGCTGGGGTGACAGAGTGAGATTCTGTCTCAAAAAAAACCTGAAATGAATAAGATCTAGTATTTTGTAGCATAATAGGGTGACTTTTTTATTTTTATTTTTTATTTTTTTGAGATGAAATTTCACTCTTATTGCCCAGGCTGGACTGCAATGGCGCAATCTCGGCTCACTGCAACCTCCGCCTCCCGGGTTCAAGCGATTCTCCTGCCTCAGCCTCCCAAGTAACTGGGATTACAGGCATGTGCCACCACACCTGGCTGATTTTGTAATTTTGGTAGAGACAGGGTTTCTCCATGTTGATCAGGCTGGTCTTGAGCTCCCGACCTCAGGTGATCTGCCCACCTTGGCCTCCCAAAGTGCTGGGATTACAGGCATAAGCCACCGCGCCTGGCCAATAGGGTGACTATTGTTAGCACAATTTATTGTATAGCCTGAGCAACATAGTGAGACCCTATCTCTACAAAGAATAATAAAAATTAGCTGGGCATGGTGACATCTGTGGTCCAAGCTACTTGGGAGGCCAATGTGGGAGGATCCCTTGAACCCAGAGATTGAGGCTGCAGTGAGCTGTGATCATGTCACTGCACTCTGAGTGAGACCCTGTCTCAAAAAGAAGAAAAAATTTATTGTATATCTAAGTATAACTAAAGAGTGGAACTAGAATATTCCTAACGTGAAGGGACTCTTGAGCTGAGGCTTGAGGGATACGTGGAAGTTTTGCAGGGGAAAAAGTGAGAAATGTACACATAAAAACATAACATATGAGAAAATATGGCTTATTTAAGCAATGACAAATGGTCCAGTTTCATTAATACTAGTATGAGAGGGGCAGAATGACATGAAATGAGGCTAGAAAGGAAATCATTAGCAGAGCAGTAGAGGTAAGAAGTTATTTTTACCCTATAGTTGATGAGGAGCCATTGGAGAATTTTGAGGAGGATCTTGATAGCTGATCCTATCACTTGCTCATTCACTCATTCACTCACTCACCAAATATGATCTAGGTTCGATGTTGGGCCACTCTGGTAGCAACGTGAAAAATGAATAAATAAAAGATATTTGGCGGAGCATACCAGCTGTTTTCACCAAATGTACTTCTGCCTGGATACACAGCCAGAACACACATCTCAGTCTCTCCTGCAGTTAGGTGTGGTCATGTGACCTTAGTCTAGTCTATGGAATGTGTGCAAAAGTGAGTTGTGTTGTATTCTGTCCAAGCCCATTAAAACCTCACATGTGCTGGGTTTTATGCTGGCTGACTGAGTTGAGATCTTGGAAACCAAGTCATAGAGATGCTAGCGCTGCCATCAGAATAGGCCTCCCTATTGTCTTGAAACACATGCTGGACTGTTATGTGGGCCAGAAGTAAACGTTTATCTGTTTACTTATATGTTGAGTAATTGTGTTTTTGGATCGGTTGCCATTGCTCAGCCTATCCTCATAACACAGAGAGTGACATAAGAAATTAGGTGAAAACATTAAAACCTCAGCTGGGGGTAGTGGAAATGGGGATAGAGAAAAGTGGGGGAGATAATAAATTGCTATTTAGGACATAGAATCAACAGCATCTGAAAGGTGGTTGGCTATAGTTGGTGAGATTGGAGGCCAGGTCCAGCATGACTCCAAGGTTTCTGACTTGGGCAACTAATTGGACAATGATGACATTCATGAAGACAGGACATACCATAAGAAGAGCAATTTTGGGAGAAGACATGTTTGGTTTTAAAAATGTTCAGTTTGGGCCAGGCGCAGTGGCTCATGCCTATAATCCCAGAACTTTGGGAGGCCGAGGCAGGTGGATCACCTGAGGTCAGGAGTTCGAGACCAACCTAGCCAACATTGTGAAACACTGTTTCTACTAAAAATACAAAAATTAGCCAGGTGTGGTGGCACACACCTGTAATCCCAGTTACTCAAGAGACTGAAGTAGGAGAATCTCTTGAACCTGGGAGACAGAGGTTGCAGTGAGCCAAGATTGTACCATTGCACTCCAGCCTGGGCAATAAGAGCGAAATTCCATCTCAAAAAAAAAAAATGTTGAGTTTGTTGTGTTAGGTTTATGAATCTGGCTTAGTGCAGAGGTCTGAGATTGAGATACTATTTGGGATACAATAAGGTTACAAAGGTATGAAATCATTCATTTAAGTATGCAAATAGAGTGCAGTGAGGAGGACAGAAAATAAGTGATGAAATACCAATATTTGTTTTTTTAATTGATCTTAAAAATTTTTTTATTATAAAATATTATACGTGTACAAAGTTGAGCGAATGGTGTGAAGAACTCCTTATGCACCCACCCATCACCATGTTCAACAATTTTATTTTTTACAAGTTATCTATTGCTCAGATCAAATCACCTAAAACTTCGTGACTTTACACAATAAACAGTTATTATTCCACACAGTTTTGGTGGGTCATAAATTCAGGGTTGGCTTGGTTGTGTGGCTCTGGCTCACACTGGAACTGTGGTCATCCATCTGAAGGCTTGACTGGGGCTTGAAGATCGGCTTCCAGGGTGGTTCCTTCATGTGTGTGCCAAGCTATTGCTGGCTGTTGGTGGGTCTCTATGTGGATTAATCTCTCCACAGTGTTGCTCAAATGCCCTCATGACATGCTAGCTGGCATCTCCCAAAGTGAGTGACTTCAGAGATAACAAGGCAGAAGTTAAGTTAGAATCTTCATTTCCATAGTATCTTGTGGTCACAAAGGTCAATCCTATTCATAAAAAGTAGGAATACCAAGAAGTGGGGAGTCACTGAGGCTGTCTTAGTGGCTAGGTACCATATCACTCACAGCCAATCATGTTTCATCTATTCTCCCATCCCACTCCCTACTGCCTAGATTGTTTTAAAACAAATCCCCAACATTGTATCATTTTATTAACAAACATATAATTAGATCTGACTAAAAAAGAACTCATATAATTTTCACACCTAAAAAGTTAATCATACTCTCTTAATAGGTAATACCCAATCAACCGTTATATTCCTTTGACTGTTTTATATATACTTGTATAATTTATATATATGTATATTTTTGTATATACTTTGTATATACTTGCATATACTTGTATTTTATATACAAATATACATATATATATGAATTTATTTATTTATTTATTTATTTATTTATGTTTATGAGACAGAATCTTGCTCTGTCACCAGGCTGGGGTGCAGTGGCACTATCTTGCTCACTGCAACCTCTGCCTTCTGGGTTCAAGCGATTCTCCTGCTTCAGCCTCTCAAGTAGCTGGGACTACAGGTGCCCGCCACCATGCTCAGCTAATTTTTGTATTTTTAGTAGAGACGGGGTTTCACCATGTTGGCCAGGCTGGTCTTGAACTCCTGACCTCAAGTGATCCACCCACCTCAGCCTACCAAAGTGCTGGGATTACAGGTACGAGCCACCACACCTGGCCATACATATGAATTTTTAAATTTTAGAGTTTGAGTCATGACCCTATTGAAGTCTATATATTAAAATTGGTGGATGTAATTATTAGATCTCAATTTATGGGTTCACTCTTCATCTTTTTTTTAAATAAAGGATTATCTTTATTTATTGAGGAAACTAGCTTATTTGGTCTGACAGTCTGCATTTTGATGATTGCAGTGGTAACATGTTTCTATTCTCCTTGCATTTCTCATAGAGACATCAATATTTAAGGAGTCATTCAAGAAAGAGTGATTTATAAATAAACACTTTTATTGAGTGGCCTAGTGTAAAGATCCATATTAGGCTTAAAATTAATACATTATCATAGAATTAAATTGTGATATATAGAATAAATTTGAATTCTTATTTTAAAATGTAATTATTATTACTATTTTATTGTTTAAAAATTGAATAGTTGAACTGGGAAACTTTGATATTATATTGTAGAACCAATCCTTAGTGCTGTCTCTTCCTTGATGTCTTCTGTGTCAAAGATCTGCACACTTACAATACTTAACTTTTTTTTTTTTTTTGCTATCAGTTGAAGTCATTGGAGGAACAGGTTATTTGGGGTGTCCCATTGTTTAATAATAGTTTCTTCTTTATGTCCTTCATATTCTTTCTTACGTTTGCACCAGAGATAACTTACTGTTCTTGTGTCTGATTTTGGAGATTTTTCTATTTTTGAGACTTCGAAGTGACAAAGTTAACATTTTCCTTTTAATTTATCCTTACAAGACATGAAAGGATCCCAAATAGGACTATGAAAGACTCATGGCCTAATGCAATTAAATAATGGAAAGTTACATATTGTTTTGAAAAGCAATTTTATTTATTTTTATGAATGCTAATATACCAAGAAATCCCACAAAGACTTACCTTTACCATTTTGACTTGTATTATTATTATTGAAAATTTCATAAACATTTTTTTTGAGACTGGGTCTCTGTCACCCAGACTGTGGTGCAGTGGCATGATCATGGCTCACTGCAACCTCAACTTCCTGGGTTCAAGCAACCCTTCTCCCTCAGCTTCCCAAGTAGTTGGGACTACAGGCACACATCACCACACCGGGCTCATTTAAAAAAAAATTTCTTTTGTGGAGACGGAGTCTTGCTATGTTGCCCAGGCTGGTCTCGAACTCCTGGCTTCAAGTGATCTTCTGCCTAGGCCTCCCAAAATGCTGAGATTAAAGGTGTGAGCCACTGCACCCAGTCAGTATAAAAATTTTTTGATTCAAAGGATGTAATATTCTTGCTAAAGATATCTAGCTAGCATACCATTTACATTTATAAACTATCATAAATCAGTTAATATTTATATTTCCTTATTTAACTATTTGAAATATTTTAATTGTTTTTGTGTATGAAAATAGACAGCTTTGACATTATTATAATTTTACTTTTGTAGTAATACATATTTTTTAACTAACTGATAGAATTTCTGCATATATATTTTTCAAGATTTTCACTCTGTTACATGTCGAATGTTTATATTTGAAAGTGAGTATTTTGATATTAACAATAAATCTGACTGGCAGACTTTTTCTATACTACTGTGATGTGATCAATATGATGGAAACCTATGTGATCACATGGTTGTCAATATGCACAAGTTCAGGGATGCCAGAAGTAGCAGTGAAGTTGGCATGCAGTTATTTGGTCTTTATTTTTATTTATTTATTTATTTTGAGACGAAGTCTTGCTCTGTCGCCCAGGCAGGAGTGCGGTGGCACGATCTTGGCTCACTGCAACCTCCACCTCCTGAGTTCAAGTGATTCTCCTGCCTCAGCCTCCGGAGTAGCTGGGATTGCAGGTGTATACCACCATGCCCGGCTAATTTTTGTATTTTTAGTAGAGGTGGGGTTTCACCATGTTGACCAGGCTGGTCTTGAACTCCTGCCCTCAGATGATCCACCTGCCTCGCCCTCCCAAAGTGCTGGGATTACAGGCGTGAGCCACTGCGCCAGGCTAGTTATTTGGTCTTTCAAAGCTGAACACTGGGGTAGAAGGACACTGAGAGAATGTCTAGATTAACATGAGAATGAGTAAATAATAACTAATTAATTTAATAAATATTTATTTAGAGTCCATTATGGGTCAAGCACTATTCTGAGTATTGGGATATGTTAGTGAAAAACACAGACAGATCTCTGTCTTTATGGAGCATCCACATTCTTATGTGACGGAATCAAGAAAAGTGACTAAGAGAGAGCTTCAAGGAGGTAGGTATGATCAACAATTTCAAGTCTAAATAAATTAAAATAGGACTGAAAAATGTCTGTTGGGTTTGGCAGTTAAGGAGTTAAGCTGCTGGCCTAGAGGAATTATTGTATTGGAAGCCAGATTACCACGGGCTGAGTGTGAATGGGAGGTGAAGAAGTAGTGTCTTAGTCCATTTCTGCTGTTATAGCAAAATACTGTAGGCTGGGTTATTTATAAACAACAGAAATCTATTTCTCACAGTTCTGGAGGCTGGGAAGTCCAAGATTGAGGTACCAGCAGATTTGGTGTCTGGTGAGGGCTCATTCTTTAGAGATGGTGACTTCTATGTGTCCTCACAGAGCAGAAAGGGCAAGGCAGCTCCTTTCAATCTTTTGAAAATAAGGGTACTAAGCTCTCATGACTTAATTACTTCCTAAAACGTTCCACCTCTTAATGCTATCACATTGGGTATTAGTATTTGGTATAGTTTGGCTGTGTCCCCACTCAAATCTCGAATTGTAGCTCCCATAATTCCGCTGTGTTGTGGGAGGGACCCGGTGGGAGGTAATTGAATGATAAGGGTGGTTCTTTCCTGTGCTGTTCTTGTGATGGTAAATATGTCTCATGAGATCTGATGGTTTTATAAAGAGGAGTTCCCCTGCACATGCTCTCTCTTGCCTGCTGCCATGTGAGACATGACTTTGCTCCTCTTTCGCCTTCTGCCATGATTGTGAGGCCTCCCCAGCCATGTGGAACTGTGAATCCATTAAACCTCTTTCCTTTATAAATTACCCAGTCTCGGGTATGTCTTTATTAGCACCGTGAGAACAGACTAATACAGTATTCCAACATATAAATTTTGAGGCGACAAGTACTTTCAGGCTATTGTATAGCAGTCATTTAGAAGTTTAGCTATTAAGAGAAGGGGTAAGCTCAGTAGGTAAAAGAAAGGCTGAAAGGATATTTGTTGTAACCTGGGAAAGGCTTGAGTGTGTTATGCTGATGGTACAAATGAGTGTGTCAACATCTGGAAGAATAAGGAGAATCAGTAAGAGGTCAGTGGTCAGGGATGAGGTGAGGTAGAGGTAGAGAGTTCTTTGAAGGTGCCAAAGTTGATGGGAAGGAGAGCTGTAGGGAGGGAATCTCCTTAGGTTGCTGGAATGGCCTTAGCAATATGCTCTCCACTCTCACTAATGGGAAACAGTGACACACGCAGCACTTATTTTCAAGAGCCACGGCAAGAGATGATCTCCAACTCCTGGGTCCTTATTAGGATCCAACCTGCCTAAGCACAGTGCTTCCTTCCAAACCGCAGAAAAGACAATCAGAAGTGGTGGGGACCTCACTCAAACCTGAAGCCACCATGTAGGAAACGTAGGCCTTAGAAATGAGGAAATGGCAGATTCCTTCTGCTTCATTTTGGTTTTCAGAAAACTAAGAGTTCTGCATAGGAACTTGGAGTGACATATTCTGAGTGGTAGGATAAGGTCAAGCAGATTGTTCACTGTTCAGGGGGCACCTGGGCTAGGGAACAAATGGGGACCAAAAATCCTCTGTTCATCAAGCTCATGCTTGGGGCATAGGACTGCAAAGAGACCGCACGCTCTCTCTCTTTTAAAGAGACAGGGTCTCACTATGTTGCCCAGGCTGGTCTTGAACTCCTGGCCTTAAGCAATCCTCCTGCCCCAGCCTCCCAAAGTGTTATTATTACAGGCATTAGCCACTGCACTTGGCTTATTATTGTTATTATTTTCTAATATATACAGACTGCTAGCAGCAATCCTGGCCAAACTCACATACCACTATAGGAGCTCTACCTACTGACTCAGAAATTATTCCTTATCTTTCAGGAGCTTAATTCCACACTCTTGAACACCCAGAACACAATTCTGTTCCCAGGGTGTAGTAGGGACTTCTTGAGTGGGTATTTTTAAAAGTGCTATTTTTGATAACCAAGTAATCATCCACAGATGCGTCACACAAGCAGTAACGTGAATATTAAAGAAACACATGGGAAACATCCACAACCTCATTAGAAAGCAAAGAAAGTAGAATAGAGCAGCCTCGAGGCAACATTTTATACATAATCATATCAAAATTGAATGATTATGCCCTATGTGGGGAAGTGGGTGATGAAACTTACACTCACAGGGCAGCTGGCATCATTTGAGGACAAACCTGTTTGGAAAGCAGCATAGCAACATGCAGCATGAATAATAAAGATGGCCCTCTTCTTTTTCCCCATGAAGTTATCCCACGCCTGAACGTTTATACCATGTTACTAATTCAGAATAAAGCTTTATGTATATGATATGAAGTTGTTCACTGTAACATCATCTATAGTGTCAGATAAATAGGAACTCAAGAAATAAATCATCCACTGATCAAGAAGTAAATGAATAAGTTCCACGACAGGAACATTCCATGTAAGGTAGTTTCATAATAATGGGATGCTTCCAGAAGCCATATGTGCAAAATGTGTGCCACTCAAATAGCATCTACAAATTACACAGTGGTGTCTTTTGTTTTCACAAGTAATTTTAAGCAAATTTTTTGCAAGGAAAAAAATCTAGGCATTGTTTAAATGCTTCCAATAGAGTAGTGAGTAGGGGTTCTCAAACTTAATTGTGTATCAGAATCACCTGGATCATCCCCCACCATCCCTCAGAGATTCTGATTCAGTAGGTTTGGGTTTGGGTTTGGGCCAGAGCATCAGCATTTTTTTTTTTTTTTTTTTTTAAGATGGAGTCTCTCTCTCTGTCTCCAAGGCTGGAGTGCAGTGGTACAATCTCGGCTCACTGCAACCTTCACCTCCTGGGTTCAAGTGATTTCCCTGCCTCAGTCTCCCGAGTAGCTAGGATTACAGAGAGCACCACGCCCAGCTAATTTTTGTATTTTTAGTATAGACAGGGTTTCGCCATGTTGGCCAGGCTGGTCTTGAGCTCCTGACCTGAGCAGATCTGCCCGTCTCGGCCTCCCAAAGTGTTGGGATTACAGGCATGAGCCACCGCGCCTGGCCGAGCATCATCATTTCTAACACATTCCCAGGAGATGCTGCTGCTGCTGGTCTTGACACTTTACTTTGAGAACCACTAGTTTAGAATAACTAGCTTTTGCCAAGGGAATCACAATTATCACTAAGCATCTAAGTAGAAAGCAAAAACAAAGACATAAATTCCATGAGGTCACAAATTGTGTCTTGCTTATCCATGCATCCCCAGCAACCTAACCCCCATGCCGTGTCTACATAAATGCTTTTTGAATTGAGTTGCATCCATAGGCTGAAATTTCAGTAAACAGTGGGGATCTTCACTTTCTAACTTCTTGTTATCAACCGGGTCATAGTAGCGTTCATGTTGAAGCCATCACGGTCAGCACAAGCACTCTGAGTTGATCCTTGGAAGAGTCAAACTGCTGCTGAGACTGGGCGATGAAGCGGGTGATGAATTTTGCTGTCATTATTTTCTGTGCCTCTTAGAACACTGAACTCTTAGCAACAGAAGCTGAAAAATCAACCCACTGTCTTAGCAGTGAGGAAGGGTAAACAGAAGTGCCTATGAAGTCAGCAGACTTGAGTTTATAAAAGAGATGTACTACAATTAAATAAAATACTTCAATTACAATTAATATCTTTATACAAGCTTCTTTGTATTTTCAGAAATTGTGGAAATGCTAGTCATATGCTTTCAAATTGCTTTGCAAAAGGATTTTGCCAGGGATTTTAAATTTTACTTCTAGTAATAAAGTTTCTTTATAACTTTGTTGATATTGGATGCTATTAATCTTTTTATTCTTTATATTTTAGGGAAAAGTTATTTTTATTGTTTTAAGTTGCATTTCTTTGACTGTAGTCAGGTTAAGCAAATCTTATATTTAGAGCAAATCATCTATTTGCCTCTCTTGTGTGACTTGCATGCTCTAATTTTTTGCTTATTTTCAATGGAGTTGTCTGTCTTTTCTCTACCTGTCATTAGTTTTTCTGAATCGTGAGTAGTTATGCATCATTGGTTCTATGTTTTCTCAGTCCGTTGATTGTCTTTTAATATTTTTGTGGTGCTTATGAGTATGGTGCTTATCAGTATACACATTTAAATTTTTATACAATCGATACCATTATTTTTGGTTTTGGCTTCTGGGTTTTCTGATCCATATGAAAGATTTATAAGATTAAAAAATACTTTTGTTTTTTAAACTTAAACTTTATTTTAAAATACTTTGTTCTTTAATCAATCTGGAATTTATTTTTAGTATGGCACGAAGTAGTGATCTAATGAATATCCACTTTTTGTAATACCATGACTATACTTTCTCCATGACATGCTACTTTTATAATTTTTATCTTTTTTATTTTTTGAGACAGAGTCTCACACTGTCGCCCAGGCTGGAGTGCAATGGTGCGATCTTGGCTCACTGCAACCTCCGCCTCCCAGGTTGAAGTGATTCTCCTGCCTCAGCCTCCTGAGTAGCTGGGATTACAGGCACCAGCCACCATTCCTGGCTAAGCTTTTGTATTTTTAATAGAGATGGGGTTTCACTATGTTGGCCAGGCTGGTCTTGAACTCCTGACCTCATGATCCACCTGCCTTGGCCTCCCAAAGTGCTGGGATTACAGGCATGAGCCACCACGCTCAGCTTACTTTTAAAATATTTTAAGTTCCCATATACATGTAGCATTTTTGAATATTTTGTATCAGTGGGCTCTTTATTCATTAGCTAATACTACATATTTTAACCTTTTAACCTTAGCTTTTTGTTGGAGGTTGCAGTGAGCTGAGATTGTGCCACTGGACACCAGTCTGGGGGACAGAGCAAGACTCCATCTCAAAAAAAACAAAACAAAACAAAACAAAACAAAAAAAAAACAAACAGAGAAAAAAACTTTTCCCTTACTGTTATTTAAAAAATTATTGGCTCAGGCTTATCTCATTCATCTTCTTTTTAAAAATTAAAATTTATTCATTCAGTCATTAATTTTTAGAAACTGGATTTTGCTTTGTCTCCCAGGCTGGAGTGTTGTGTACAATCATAGCTCATTGCAGCCTCCAACTCCCGGGTTCAAGCAGTCCTCCTGCCCCAGCCTCCCGAGTGTCTAGGACTACAGCCATGCTCCACCATGCCAAGCTAATTTTTTTTTTTTTGGTAGAGGTAGAGATGAGGTCTCACTGTATTGCCCTGGATGGTCTCAAACTACTGGCCCCAAGTCCCAAGTGATCCTCCTGCCTCAGCCTCCCAAAGTGCTGGGATTATGGATGTGAGTCACCATGCCCAATTCTCATTTTCTTTTATATAACATTTAGAAGCAGTTTGTCAACTTCTAGAAAAGTTTGTGTTGGAATTTTGATTAATTTAAAAAAATGTGTATTTCTATTTTGCAGTGTTCAGATCTATGCAAACCTATCCTAAAGTTCAAGGAAGCTGAGAGGCTGAAGAAAGAGGCTGACAAATCCAGTTTCTCAGAAAGAAACATTTAATAGGGATTTAGGAACAGAAGCCACGTTTGGGTCACAGGCAGGGCAGGATGAGATGGTGGGTTCTTTGTGCCATTAACCCCAGGCCCAGGGCTTATATACCATAGGAGAGGGGTGGTTTGGAAGAGATGTGTAGCACAATTGAAGTACGAGAACATCAAGATTGCTTGACTTATAGGCGGGATTTAGAGTAGTAAGTGCCTGCTTTTACACAAGGGACAGTATAGAGAAACTGGAAATCTCAGAGCTCTCTTGAAACTGAGGTTAATCAGAAGCCAACATGGTAGAATAGCATCCAAGGTGAAGTTGCTTCACCCGCCACAGTTTCTATTTAAAACAATGGTATATTTCATTTATTTAGATTTTCTTTTATGTCATTCATATCATTCTTGAATGTTTCTTCTTGGGTTTATTCCAAGTTTGTTGCTTCAGAAATAGTATGGTATATTTTTTAACTTTCTAACTGATTATTAGAGACAATTAGATATTCTATTAAATTTTGTGGTCTTCTACTAGCCATATTTACTCTCAGATGAGTTTCAGAAATGTCTTTGTTTATTCCCCTAATTTGTTACTTTATGTAGACAATTATATTATCTACAAAGAATCATCCTATGTCTTTTCCTTTCTCATATACATATTTCATTAAAAATTTTTTCCTATCTTATTTAACTTGTTAGTATGGCTAGTAAAATATTTATTGATTTCAGGGATCGCAGGTTTTCTGATACTTTGTATTATTTATTTATTTGTTTATTTTTGAGACAGGGTCTCATTCTATTACCCAGGCTGGAGTACAGTGCCATGATCACAGCTCACTGCAGCCTCAACATCCTGGGCTCAAGGGATCCTCCCACCTCAGCCCTCCAAGTAACCTGGACTACAGGTGTGCACCACTATGCCTGGTAAGTTTTTGATTTTTGTAGAGTCAGGGTCTCGCTATGTTGCCCAGGCTGATCTCCAACTCCTGGCCTCAATCAATCTTCCCACCTTAGTCTCCCAAAGTGCTGAGATTACTGGTGTGAACCACTGTGCCTGGCCCATATTTTTTACTTTAATGGGAATTTAAAAATGTTTTGGCATCAAAATGGTGCTTTCTATAGGTTTCTGCTATATCCCCTTGTAACTTTTGTTAAGTTAAAGAAATGTCCTTTTATTCCTTTTCTAAGTTTTTTTCCTTTTAAAATTGAAATGTGTATTTTAATTGAAACTTAAAAATGCTTTTAAGTGCTATTAAAATTTGTATGTAATTTGTTTTGATCTGTTACTGTTATGAATAATGTAAGTATACCTGTATTCTACATAGAATAAGATAAATTCTACATATTTTACTTAGAATACACAGAGCAATTTCTACTTTGTCATAACATTTTATTCTCTTAATATTCTGCTGGATTCAGTTTTTCAAATACTCTATTTGTATGCGCTCATTAGTGAAATTTGCTTATGAAGTATTAATCACAAATTGATTGACCCAGGGCACCTTCCAGTCTTTGTGTTTATTCAATCTCAGTTGAGGTTGTTGTGTGCTCTTCTAGTCTTTATAGTACTTTTCTCTTGCACATGCTTCTATTTTCAGACAATTACTCATGATTTCTAGTCACTGATGAGACTTTCTCCTATTTTCCAGGGCTTGTTGGGCTTATCCTTGTAATATTAAAAATATTTGGATGGGAGGGACAGCAGCCATCTGTGTTCAGTCTATCATCTTGATCCAATTCCAATATAGTTGCTGCTGTATTTAAGACAAATTTTATGCCTGTTTTATAATTTTCTGCCCCATTAAATTATCTTTTTTTTGGCCAAATAGTTTTTTATTAACTGTTTTGAGTGTTTTAGAAAGACAATGATATTATATAAAAGCAACTTTAGGTTCGGTGCAGTAGCTCACACCTGTAATCCCAGCACTTTGAGAGGCTGAGGCAGGGGTATCCCTTGAGCCCAAGACTTTGAGCCTAGGCAACACAGTGAGATCCTGTCTCTACAAAAAAATGAACAAAATTAGCTGAGTGTGGTGGCATGAGCCTGTAGTCCCAGCTACTTGGGAGGCTGAGATGGGAGGATGGCTTGAGCCTGGGAGGTCAAGGCTGCAGTGAGCCGAGATGACACCACTATATCCAACATGGGTGACAGAGTGAGACATTGTCTCAAAACAAAACAACAACAAAAATTTGTATCTCCTTTCCAAAAATGTTATCTTTTTTTTTTTTCCTTTCCACGGTCCTATTTTATTGGCTAGAGATTTCAGACCATGTTAAATGTGTATGGGGACAGAGGGTATCCTTATTCCTAAAGTAGATAGGGCTCAATTTTGTACATGTATAGAATATTGGCTGCTGGTTTTGTAGACAATTTTTATCTCATTTGAGTTATATCTTTGTTCCCTTTATTTCTAGGTTACTAAGCGATTTTCTAAAAAACTAGGTATCACTGTTGAATTATTATCAAATTCCTTTTTGACCTTAATTCAGAAGGTCATCCTTCACCCCCCTTGACTTATCGAAATAAATAGATTTCCTAATCGAGGGAGGTCACCATCATCCTTTTCTCCATGGTTTTCTTTCATCATCACCCTATTGTCTTTGTAGTGCAGGATGAACAGCAAGACCCTAACAAGCAATAGGGTGTCTTCAGCCAATGAAGATGGTAAGATGGATAGACAGAAGTGTGCTTTTCTAGTTGCTTTTTCTTTTTTTTTGTCTTTCCCATCATGTTAAAAAAATTTTCATCTCTCTCCAAAAATCCCAATCCATCCCCAAATAAAACAAGGGCCTGCAGAGAGTCAGCTTGCTGGCTAGAGTGCAAGGTACATGCTGTAGCCATTGGACAAAATGAAGCCAACTGGGTAACAGAATAGAAACCATGACCCTGGCTCTTTATCAATGAAATAACCAGGCACAGACATCACAGATTTTCTCTTTGCCAGTTCAAAATGCCAAAAAGGGATGCAGGGGAAGAATTAATTAAGATTCTCTCTGATGTAGCTTCTATACTCCCTGCCCATACTGTGTGTTTGCTTTTTGAGTATGGGATTTGATTCTGAAATACACCATACTTGGCAATTTTCTTTAAAGCTTAAACTCTTAGAACTAAGTTTCAGGATTTTCGATGGCCATGGGCAAATGCTTTTTTTGTGTGGATACTGTTTGATGAATGTGCCCAATTGACGCTTATGCTCACAATTTCCAGAAGGAACATCCTGAACTTTTCTAACTAAATACAAGGCTAATGAATTATGTGTGGGAAGCTCTCTCTACCTCTCTCTCTCTTTTTTTTAAGTATGTAGCAGTCATGGAAGTTGAGCCATCTTTCCATGAATGCATGATTGCAAATGTCTTTCTTAGTATTTAACTATAGGATAAGAAAATGGCCTAAAACCTAGGCCCTAGAGATGAGCCTAGTAGGCTAGGTTCCCCAACTGTGAGAGAGTATTCAGGATGTTCTTGCTACCCAACAGTATATTCCATGGAGATAAATCTAGGAAACTCCGCTATGACTTCCGGGCTGCCATACTCAAGACCTCTAGCCCCTTTGCCACTTGGACCAGTGAAGAGCCTCACAGCCTGCTCTAACCACAGCTCCCTTCTGAGAGGAAAAGCTGCTCACAGTGAGTGGTCATAGTTATGGTATTTGTCCCCATTCCCACTGCCCCATCACACATATACATAACAAGCTAACTTAAGGATGACCGAACCATAGGTTAGTGACCTTCCTCCAAATGCTTTTATTTATTTTATTATTTTTATTTTAGAGGCAGAGTCTTGCTCTGTCACCCAGGCTGGAGTGTAGTGGCACGATCATAGCTCACTGCAATCTCCACCTCCCTGGTTCAAGCAATTCTTGTGCCTCAGCCTCCTGAGTAGCTGGGCATGAGCCACCATGCCGGGGTAATTACAGGCATGCGCCACCATGCCGGGGTAATTTTTGTATTTTTAGTAGGGGCAGTGTTGTGCCATGCTGGCCAGGCTAGTCTTGAACTCCTGACCTCAAGTGATCTGCCCACCTCAGCCTCCCACAGTGTTGGGATTACAGCCACTGTACCTGGCCCCCCAGATGCTTTTAAACGAATCACATTGCTCTCTCAGCAAGGAAGAATTGGAACACCGAGAGACTAAGCCAGTTAGGGATCACAGGTGAAGTTGGGGCAGGAGGGATCTTAAGATACCAAGTGTTTTCTACCTTAAAGTTTTGAGGTAGAAAAGACTCTGAGAAAGCAGAGGACAATGGATGGTAAGAAAGAGAAGAAAACAGATGTGCTGAGAAAAGCAGAGAAGTCCCAAGACATTAAGTGGCCATAGTTCCTACTGGTTCCCAAGCTCCAGTCCTCATGAGGCACCAGAATGTGTTATAGTTTATTGTCCTTGGGAATCTATGAGATTCCTATGTATTCTCATAATATTAATCCTTTGTATGTGTCAACTTGAGTGTTCTTGCAATCAAAAGACCCGGCCTAAGATATGGGCAATGCGGGAAATCCACATTTAGGCAGGCAGTGGAAACTTTAAAACTCTGTCTTTAGTGCCAGCCAGTTACTTTTAATTTGTTTTCCTCATCATAGGAAACCTTATAGAATTGGAGTGTGAATTTCTTGGTGTAGGATGGCAATGCCCAGAGCTGGAGGATTTAGGGTTTACTAGTAGGGCTGAGATCTCTTCACACTCCTACTCAAGAGGCGTGACTATCTTCCATCACCTCACAAAGGTTTTAACTAATGCTTTCAAGATGTGAGTGATTGGTAATTTACAAATGATGCTGGGTAGACTGTTTCCGACATGTCTACTTGTACCTCCAGAACTCTTTATATGAGCGATACTCACTTCTCAGTTCATTTGTTCAGTAAACAAAAGATCAAAGGGAAAAAAAGGTGAGAATTAATAGTAGGAAATGAGCATTTTAGAGAAATGTCTAAAATCAGCTGAGTGCAGAAAGAGAAAGCTTGAATGTGATAGACATCAGCTCTAGAAATTTTCTGAACATTCTAGGATTCTTATGAACCTGCAGCCATCCTTCAAGGCCCAATTTGTGGGGTATTCTTTTCTTGAATTGGGAATTGAAGGGTGGATAGGATTGAGATATGCTGACTTAAGAACAGTGGCATCCCTTGTGGAGAAAATAACATGATTGAAGATCTGGAGAGAGTCGAGGCCAGTATATATGGAAAACTAAGGACAATTCAGATTAGCTGGAGTGCTAAGGGTACACAAATGGAGGAAGATGCATGGTGAACCAAAAAGGTAAATAGCGGCTTAACCTCTGTAATGGCCCCTAGGCAGGCAAAGTGAATAGCAGAGGTTCGTGAGTGAGGAAGGGAGTGATTCATTAGCTGCCTTTAGGAATATTAACTTGGAAACACTGTGTTGTGAGGATTAGAGTGAGGAAGGAGTGGACATTGGGAGATGTGGCGCAAGATAAGAAAATAGGCTGGGTGTGGTGGCTCATGACTGTAATCCCAACACTTTAGAAGGCTAAGGCGGGAGGTTCCCTTGAGAACAGGGGTTTGAGGCCAGCTTGGTCAATGTTGTGAGACCCCCCATCTCTACAAATAATTTTTTTTTTTTTTTAATTAGTTGAGAGTGATGGCATGTGCCTGAAGTCCCAGCTACTTGGGAGGCTGAGGCGGGAGAATGGCTTCAGTCTAGGAAGTTGAGGCTGCAGTGAGCTATGTTCTCACCACTGCATTCCAGCCTGGGTGACAAGGCAAAACCTCATTTCAATCAATCAATCAATCAATCAATCAATCAATCAATAATAATAATAATGTAGTTTTAATAAAAGGAGAACAGGAAGAGAGCAGATGAAAAAGAAATTAAATTACAGAGAAATAGCTCAAGTAGGCCGTGAAAAGAAGCAGTCTGTGTTACCCTTGGAAGTTTTGCCTGCTTGTGTTGTTGGCAGGATAATGGTGCTTTTAGGAAAGTGGAGAATGCCAGAGAAGGGGAAGAAAGTGAGGAGGAGGAAGAAATAGGGGAGGAGAACTCATTCTTGAATTACTTTAAGAAGCTTCAAAGACTCAGTTGATGAGTGAACATTGGATTTAAATACACCCTGTCTCCATTAGGGAGGGACCCAGAAAGATGCACTACATCATGGCTAAATTAGGCTGAGTTTCATGTCTGCATGAAGAGAAGTGTGTTGGTCTATGTCTGTAACATATATATCACTAAATTTTTCAATGTGTTTGTAATTTGTATAAAAATCTCAAAAAAACCCTAGTCTTCCCCCTCCCCCCCAAGGAGATTAAGCTATTCTATGGCATATAGCCTTGGGTTTTTATTTCATTGTAATAACTTTCTAGTCACTTAAAAAGTTCTTGCATGTTTTGAGTTTATTACTCCAAATTTGAAAAATCTAAGGCTTTCTGTCTTAGCACATTGCATCTCTGATTAAGACTTTCTTTCCACAAAGACATTAGAAGGATCTCTGGAGGTGACTGATGAAACAATAATTTTGAGTGGATTTAGGGTTTTAATTATTGGTTTATTTAATTGTGAGTGGGCACTATGGAAAAAAATCCATCAACAAAGGAAACAATTGTTCCAAAGAATTACATCTGCACTTACTCTCTGTCAAAAATTTCTTATTAAAAATGTGTTTCTTTAAAAGTAACTCAAAGCAGCTGATGAAATACAAGAGCATGGAAAGTTTCAAATCCCAATGCAAATTGGATTCATCAAAGATCATTTGCCAGAGACTTGACTCCATGGTAAAAGAGCTTCTCACCATTTCTCCCGTCCATTAACTGGGTTTCATACTTAGGCTCAGATGCCAGCAGTTTTATTTCCATAGGTGGATATTTTCCACTTAAACACTTCCTTTTCATAATACTTTTGATGTCTCTAGAGCATTAATACTGTTTGACTTTTCTCTTTACTGATGACTCTGACTCATGTTTTTTTTACTTTAAGAGAGTGGGTGAAGAAAGAAAGAAGCCATAGGCAGCTCTACTAAAGAGGTGAAAATCCTAAAGACCATTCCACAATGTCTGAACCACCATCAAAACTAGGGTGTGAGAAATGACAGTTACTGAGATTATTCCCAAACCTTCTCTAGTTTTTTGTTTTTTGAAAGATCAGGCCTGCCTGAGAGGCCACTGGGGTAAATCGTACAAAACAATAAGACTGTAGGAAAAAATAGAACTACCATTTGATCTAGCTGTCCCTCTTTTGGGCATAAACCCAGAGGTAATGAAATCACCACCTTTTTAAGATATCTTCACCCCCATGTTCACTGCAGAATTATTTACAATAGCCAAGATATGGAGACAATGTAAGTGTCGATCAGTGGACAAATGGATAAAGAAACTGTGGTGTGAACATACAATGGAATATTATTCAGCCCTAAAAAAGAGCAAGATCTTGCCATTTGCCACAACATGGATGAGCCTGGAGGATATTATGCTAAGTGAAATAAGCCAGACACAGAAATATAAATACTGCATGATCTCACATGTGGAATATGACCTCACTTGTAGAATATGTTCTCACATGTGGAATCTAAAAATAAATTCACTGTCGGGCCCTGTGACTCATGCCTGTAATCTCAGTACTTTGGGTGGCTGAGGTGGGAGAATCACCTGAGACCGGCCTGGGCAACATAGTGTGATCCTATCTCTACAAACAAATTTAAAAGATAGTCACGCATGATGGCACCCACCTGTAGTCCCAACTACTCAGGAGGCTGAGGTGGGGGTAGAGCTTGAGTCCAGGAGGTCGAGGCTGCTGTGAGTCATGATCATGTCACTACATTCTAGCCTGGGTGACAAAGTGAGACTCTGTCTCAATAAATAAAATTAAAAAAATAAATAAATACATTGAAAATATATAGAGATAGAGAACAAAACAGTGGTTACTGAGGCAAGGGTAGAGAGTGAAGAGGAAATGGAGTCATGTGGGTCAGAGGATAGAAAGTGGTAGATATGTAGGATTAACATCTAGAAATTTAAGCTACAACATGAAGATCTTAGGTAATTAAACTGTGCTGTGTATAGAATTCACTGTCAATGAGTAGATTTTAGCGCTCTTGCCATGGGTAACTATATGAAATGATGACTATGTTAATTTGCTTCACTATAATAACGTTTTTGCTATCTCTGTATCTCCCTTAACATGTTATATACCTTAAATATACATAACATTTATTTTTTAAAAAAGATCACAGGAAAACATCTCTTTGAAGTTGGCACTACTGATGAAAACTAAAGCAATAGATGGAGAAAAGAGGAGGAATAAAGACAATTTGGGCTGATGTTCTCCAGAAAAGGGAAGGGTGGTCACCTTGTCAATGGATTTGTTGAGCACCCATTATGTGTGGGAATGGATTATTAAAAGCTACAGAAATCTCTGTCTTGAGGTCATGTACAGTCTATTGAGGGAACAAGGCATATATACCAAAATGATTTAAATAGCAAAGTAAGAGTAACATAATGACTATCAGCAGCCACTGAGCATTATATAGACATTGCTTATTTAATACTTACCAAATCAGCCCATGAAGTAGATGGGTTTGTTAAAATGTATTTGCTGACTGGTAACAGAAAAGCCTATATATATATATAGACACACACACACATATACTGGCTTAAACAAGTAAGGAGGTTATTTATATCATGCTACAAAAAACCTAGAGTTTGTTACCCTGGTTAAGGCCACCAGGGACACGGCCTCCTCTATATTTCTGCTCTACAGTCCTTAGCTCCACAGTCATAGTTGCTGCCCTTTCAAGCATCACATCTGTGTGTAAAGCAGGATGAAGGATGGAGTAATGGGCGTGGGGCACTTATATAAGAAAAGCAATGCTTTCCCAGAAATTCAAGCATGCTTCCTCTTATATACTATTATGCAGAACAATGTCAGTAGGCTGCCACCAGCTTTAAGGAAGCCAGTTGCTTGAGCATTTTAGCTGGGCACATTGTTACCCTGAACAAAACTGGGGCTCTAGAAGAAGGAAAAATGAGGGGAGAACTTACATTGGGTATATAAACGGCAGTGTCTGCCATGGTGGGTTGACTATGCCATTTTACAGATAAAAAACTGAGGCTCAAAGAAGTTAAATGGTTTGCTCAATTTATCGTACAACCGGCAAATAGCAGAGCCAGGGTTAAAACCCAGATGTGAGTGAATCCAAAGTGTTTACTCTTAATTCCCATTCATTACTGTCATGTGGCACTTCAAATGAATGATATAAATAACTTGACGGTAAATGCAGGGTGAGAGTAGATCAATACGATTTTGGTAGGTAGAAAATAGGGAGTAGAATCATTCAGAGAGAAAGATTTTTCCTACTGTTGGAGGCCTTTGGGGGACTGTCCACATTGATTATCAGAGAGTTATTGTTTTTTCCACAATGTGGAAAATGTCCACATTGATTATCAGAGAGTTATTGTTAGGAGAGAATGGGAGGAAAGCTTAGAAAGAAGTGCTGGGACACCAGGCTTCCGTGATAGCTCCCAAGTAACAAGTCCAAAATGGAATTTCTGATTTCTCTGTTCCCTAATCCATTTTATTCTCCATCTTTTCCCATCGCAGTAAAATGCACATTTATATGCCCAGCTGGTTAAGCAGAAAATCTGAGGGTTGACATTTATCCCTCCGTTGTCCTCACTCTCACATCTGCAAGTCCTGAAGTATTTACCTCCAAAATACCTCTCACATACGTCCTTTCTGTCACTGTCTCTGCCCCTTGCTCATCCAGCTTGCCACCAGCGTGTGCTTGAGAATGAAAATAGCCTCCTTCTAAGGGGTCTCCTTGCTTCTTCTCTTGTCTCCTTTAGCCAGTTCTCCACTTGGCAATCTTCAATGAACTTTAAACATTGTAAGCCAGATCACATGACAGCATCCACTTAAAACCCTCCTGTGGTTTTTGTTGCACTTGGAAAGGACCCCAACTATGTCTTTGGCTTAGACCCCAGCTTTGTTTGTGACCCTGCCCAGTCTAGTACTTCCTTACCTTTCCAACCCATCTTGCTCCGCATTCACCCTTGCTCACTCTTGGACTCCAATTACAGTAGCTTCTTTGCAGTTGTTGAAATGCTTCTTCCCCTGCCCAAGATCCTTCTTTATGCTTTGGAGCACTTTACCCCTGGTCAACTCTTGTTTCTTCATATTTATGCTTAAACATCATCTCCTCAGGCAGAGTTCCCCATGTGCTCTCTCTAAATCCAGTCCCTCTTGTTCTTCTCTACCAGAAACTTAATAATTTTATTTTTTTCACATTCAAATTACTTTCCTACATATGTAATTATACATTTATTTGTTTAGCTTTTTCTGGTCTATCTCCCCTGCCCCCTGCTAAGAACAATGAGGGCAGAAGTTGTATTTGTTTTGCTGCTGCTGTATGTCTGGTAACACAGTGCTTGGCACAGAGTAGGTGCTCAATAAATGTTTGAATGAATGACTGAGTGAATGAATAAACAACTGACGAGATTGACTTGGGAAAGTCTCAAATGCCGGTAGAATGTGTTGCACACACAGTTAGAAATAAAGCTTGTGGCCAGGCACGTTGGCTCATGCCTGCAATCCCAGCACTTTGGGAGGCCAAGGCGGGTGGATCACCTGAGGTCAGGAGTTCGAGACCAGTCTGGCCAACATGGTGAAACTCCATCTCTACTAAAAACACAAAAATTAGCTAGGCGTGGTGGCAGGCGTCTGTAATCCCAACTACTCAGGAGGCTGAGGCAGGAGAATCACTTGAACCCAGGAGGTGGAGGTTGCAGTGAGCTGAGATCATGCCATTGTACTCCAGCCTTGGGGACAAGAGCAAGACTTCATCTCAAAAAACAAAAACAAACAAACAAACCAAAACAAAAGAAATAAAGCTGTTAAAGCAATGTTTGACAAGAAGGATTCATTTTATTTACGAGAATCAAATCCAAATGGCAGGTGGGAGATGTCTCTATAGCAGTTGCCAGGATGGTCTCTGATAACTTTATGGAAACAATAAGAACTACATGTATTTAATTCTATTTTAATTTAACCATTCTATATTCAGGGAGTAGAATTTTGATGATGACAACTACTTCCTCTTCCCTGGGGCACTGCTGAGAAACATTGCCCAGCGTGGCCCTAGGGAGCAGTTTCTGTTCTGGCCTGATCTGAATTCCTCTTCTCCCAGCTTCTGCTAACCTCTTCTAACTCTGACGCCGGTCCTTAACCGACACTTGTCCTTAACCTACGCTGCCTGCTCAGGAATCAGTCACTTCCTTCTTTCAAGGTCTTTATTACTTACTATTTGCGGATGATTCTTGGTGTCTGAAATGTGATTGCTCAAATTTCACTTTACATAAGTCTGCACCAGTTGATATTTAGAAAAGTTTTACTTCTCTCTAATATATACACAAAAAACTGACTGCTTGTTCAACATTTATACCTGAGTTCTTTGCCTCAGTAATAACAGTGATAATATCTACAACAACAGTAACATAGCTTCTACTATTTAGTACTTACTGTGTGGCAGGCATTGTGCTACTCCTTTGAGTAATTAACTTAATCTTTGCCACTGGTGAAGAAGCTGAGGTATACAGCTTGTATTAAATAGGGTGTGATAACTACTGTAACACACAAAGCCTTATTTTATTGCTCATGTCCATGTACTTTAGTGGTCAAGGGTGTCTACTCCACATAGTTATCATGGATTCAGGCTCCTTTCATATGGGTCTCAGAATCCTCCCTTAGGTCCTCTGAATCTGGTGGCAGCTGAAAAGAGAGGAAGTAGAGATCATACAGAAGGGTTTAGAACCCAGGCCTACAAGTGGTATACTCCTTCTGCTCAAATTTCATTGGCCAGGAATCAATTACATGTCTCTGCTGAAATGCAAGGGGGCTGGGAAATATAATCTTCTTATACACCTAGGAGAAGAGGAAGCAATTTTGGTGAATATCTAGCCAGTCTCTGTCACACAGAAATTAAACAACTTGTCATATAATAAATAAGTGCAGATCTGGGACTCAAATACATATTGGTTGGACTAGAAGCCTAAGCTGTTAGCCACATGTCTATCCTCTCTTTCCCTGTATATGCACACTTTTTAATATAAAAACATTTTTTACATATAAAGATACATTTTTAAAGACTGTGCTGCAGCCACATCATGAAGGGAAGTTTATAGTCTGCTCTTTGTCAGGAAGACTCAGTACCTGATTAAGGGCCAGGCTGAAAATGTCTTCTTTGAAGAGACAGAAAGATGCATGCTGTGACACTTCCTGTGTGAAGCCATATAACCTTTCTCTTCGTGTCGGCAGCTCAGGGATCCTGTTCCTACTTAACCTAATCCCGCCAGAGATCATGAGATCACATTAGACTAAGGACTTTGGACCTTATCCTGTGGCCAGCCTGCTAATGAAACTCCTAACTGGATGCGTTTAAAATGCAAGTGATAGTCTCTCTTTGCTGTATGGGGTTGGCCTTATACCAGTGTAAGGGTATAACTTTGTTCTGTAAGTTTAGGTGTGTAAAAAATGTACTTTACATTTTCCTTTAACTCAAATTACCGTATTTTATTAATTCCAGTATATGCCTTTTTATATGCTAACATCTCTGAAATCTGGATCTAATCATTGATGACATGTTTGAATTGCTATTTGCTGGGTGGCAGTGCTGATATAGTTGCCATTGTCTGTATGTGTGTGAACATGGTCACAGGTGTTTAGATATTGTTACCTCTTTAGTTGAATAATGTGCACTGTTGGTATTACCCAGGCAGAGTTTAGTTGCTGTTTGAAATATTTTCAAAAAGGTTATCCTGAGTTTCAGTAATGAAATGAAAACTTATAATGAACAGAAAGGCTCAGAAACAGTAGTGGAGTGTAAATATATTAGTAAAGCAAAATAAAAATTATAAGAATCACTGCAAAGCTACAGTGTCATACAGAGTAAGAGAATTAAATTACTATAAGTATATGAAACTGTGATACAGAGTTATGTAAAAAAAGCATTGCCTGTTAGTACATGCCGAGCAAGAATGCACTCACATCAAACCTTTCAGAATGGGTGACAACATCTTGGAAGAAAACCTGGAGTCAAGAGTGGGGATACTAGTACGAAATGTTTCATCACCAACAGAGAAAAATAGTGAGGAGAAAAATACAAACAGCGATGCGGAAGAGTTAGACTCTGAATGAAGAGATATGTTTAGGAATTTCTTAATACATTTATTTTCTTTTTTATGTGTACAGGAGTGACATGTAATAAAAATCTACATCCCAACGAGTCTTAAAGGGCTTCTCCAGCAAGTGTAAAATAGAAATTTGAAACAAAGAGAAAGTATTGTTTCATAGATTAATTGGGGGTACCTTTCTTGGTGGCACACAAATTAATGAGGTATTTTACAATGGATGGTATTTTAGTATCAATGAAATAGCTATCTGTCATTTACACTCCCATTCCTTTGAGTATTGGAAATTAAATTTCAGTCAGTTAAGCACCACCTCTCCCCATGATTACACTGTGTTTCCTGGGGGCTTAACATATGAAGCCCCTGAGATGACCATCATTCAGCCTGGTTCCTAGTCCTCAGGCAACAGAGATCATTGCTGAAGACATTTTGTTTTCACCTCAGAGCTCTTTCAAAGCTGGATGGCTCTTTCTGCTACTTTTGTGTCTCTCTTGGATGCAACTCCTTGGACACAGGAACTTACTAAGGCTGATAAAGCCCTGGGCGTATCAGTGGGCCCTTGGGAGCATAAAAGGTATTCTGTCCCTCCATGTCCTGCTGGGTGGCTGGGTAGCTGGGTACTGGTAGAATTCACACCTCCTATAGGCATATAGGAATCCAACTTCTCTTCTGCATCATTTTGGCATGGGGAAACTCAGTTGATTTGGGCTGCTTAGATCTCACATGGCCACATTTTCTCCTCTGACATCTTGCAGCCTCCATGACTTTACCTGGGAAAGGGGCACACGTATCATCAAGCCTGCATGGGGTTTGAGGCGTTTGCCTTCCCATTCCCACAAGGTCACTGGGCTGGGCCAGGCTGCAGGACCCACTGTTCGGGATCCACCAGTGTCCAACTCTCTTAGCTTGCTTTCCATGTCTCTCTTTCATCCTAGTCTGGGCAATGTTTTCTAATATGGAGGGTCAGCTAGACTTTCTCTTATTTCATATCCCAAATTCTTCGACTCCTCACTGGCCTTGGGCTCTAAAACCCAGGCCGAGAACAGATTTGTGGTTTTTCTTTCTAAGTCAGGGTCTCATTTTGAGGTAGGGTCTTAGGTTTTCCTTTGTTTTTGAACAAGTGGTTCCGAATACACAACTCACAGAATGGAAGAAAGGTCTGAGTGAAAATAAACATGATAAAACCACACTGACGAGCATTTCAAAATACTTTCCTAATGCAAATTCTTACAGTGCCTACTCTTTCACTCGTATTTTAACGTGTTCTTTTAGGTCAGTTTCTTACGTTGCTCGTTTTCCATATTAGCAGCCTGGTGGCTGATTTCAATGATCCATCAAGGCTTCTTCCATTTATTTTCGCTAATCACCTCAGTAACCAGGGTAAAGGTATAGCCATTCTCTTCCTCCTCCTCTTTTCTTTTCTTTTCTTTTTTTTTTTTTTTTGAGACAGAGTTTCACTCTTGTTGCCCAGGCTGGAGTGCAATGGCGTGACCTCGGCTCACCGCATGCACCTCTGCCTCCCAGGTTCAAGCAATTCACCTGCCTCAGCCCCCGAGTAGTTAGGATTACAGGCATGTGCCACCATGCCTTGTTAATTTTGCATTTTTAGTGGAGACAGGTTTTCTCCATGTTGGTCAGACTGGTCTCGAGCTCCCGACCTCAGGTGATCCACCTGCCTCGGCCTCCCAAAGTACTGGGATTACAGGAGTGAACCACTGTGCCCGGCCCCTCCTCCTCTTTTTATTTTTATAATATAAGGTTTATAATTTCTATTTCATTAAAAGAAATGAGTAACATACAGACAAGTAGAAGAAAGGGAAAAAAATACATAAAACTTCACTAAGACATCCCCTGGTTGGTGGCATTCTGTAGTTTTTCCTTCTAGTTATTTTTTAATGCTTTCTTGGGGTGTGTGTGTGTGTGTGTGTGTGTGTGTGAGAGAGAGAGATTCACGTTACATCAGACGTAGAACTGTATATCCGGCATTGTTCATTCAACACTATAACTCTTTTTCCTTATTATCATAAAATCTTCAGAAACATTAGTGAGTTGACGCAGCAGAGTTTACTCAAACCATTTGCCTAGTGTGGAGCATTTAGCTTATTCTCACTGTTGTGAGAATATTTATACATAAATAATAGCATTATGATTGATATCCTTATGCATGAAGTTTTTCCTACATTTCTTCTTATTATCTTGAGTTAGTCTCCCAGAATTGGGATTACTAGAAAGACTACCATTTTAAAAACAAGCTATTTCCCTGGACTTCATGCAGTATTTCCTCTCCAAATATGAAAATCTTTTATCTGAATACCTTATATCACATCAGGCTGTACTCGATGTTTCCAGTGGGAAAAAAACCTAACTGCTGCTGATGCAAGAACATTGTATATCCTCACAAAGGCAAGACTGACGATACAGAAAACGTAAAGCCAAAAGCTTTGTCTGTTATTTCCCCCTTTATCGATAGTTATAATAGCTTCTCTGAAAGCAGTATATACTATTTGAGTGGAAGATTTCCACAGGCTTCTTTTTTTTCACCTCCAGTTTCCTTCGATCTTGACGGCTTTTTCTGATCTCATAGCAATAACTTGGCATTTATCCATAGGAGGAGATGTTCTGTACCTACAAATAGAAAGTCTGACTCAAATAGTTACTTCTAAGGTTGTGTTATTTTAAAATCTAAGCTGAAGTTCCATGGTGGATTTTACTTTCAACAAACACCCAAAGCCAATCCATTCAAAGCATTGTGTTCTCCAAGCAGCTACTGGAGGTGGCTGAGCTCGTTCTCCAACAATATGTCATCGCTCCAGATGTCTTAGGCCTCCTCTTCTGAAACTACTGTCAAAATCTCTGGCACATTTTTTGAATGTCCTCAATGAAGAAAAATCTTAATCTCTTGAGGAAGAATTGGATCTTTTGAAACTTCCAGTGGTTTTCAGAATCTAACTGATTGGACAATGAGGTGAGTGGGAAAATGGGCCAGATTTAAAAAAATAAATTACCACGGTACTATTACAAAACCATGAGGCTGATTTTCTTGTGTGACTAGTAAATAGCACAGAATATGAGAACAATTCTCCCCGAATAAACAGTTAGATTTTAAGCTGCAGTAGATCATTAGGATATGCAGATTAATGAACCTGATGGCCAGGTTGAGACACTTATACTCCGAAGTGTATGTGTGCATATGTAATCTAGGCTCATTACTTACGAGTGATAACATTTAAATGCAAACATTTGCATATTTTTAAAGAAAACTCAGCTTGAGATAAAGAAATAAAACAAAATCTATGTATTGACATTCATGGGCTTAATTAATTATAACAGCCCAGGGAGGACTCTGCCTCTTTTAAAACAATGTCATTTTATTCATTTAAAATAAGTAATACATACTTTTTATACAGAAATCGGAAAACCCAGAAATTTCTTTACTCAGAGCTATTCCCTCATAATGTATATGTTTTTAATAGACTTAATTTTTTAGAGCGGTTTTAGGTTCACAGCAAAATTGAGCAGGTCAGAGAGTTCCCATATACCCACTTCCCCAACACGTGCAGATCCTCCCCCATTATCAACATTTCCTGCCAGAGAAGACATTTGTTACAACTGATGAACCTGCATCAAGACAACATTATCATCCAAAGTCCATAGTTTACAGTGGGGTTCATTCTTGTATATACCATGAGTTTGGACAAATGTATAATGACATGTATCCACTAAAGTATGATATAGAATAGTTTCATTGCCCCCCTAATCTACCATGTTCCATCTTTTCATTATATTTTGATCTAAATATATCTTAGATTGGGTTCCCTGGAAACAGACTCTGAGAACTGCCTGCTGAATGCTTACTGGGAGCATGCTTTCAGGAGATGCTCCTTGTAAGAAAGTAAGGAAGGACTGTGCTGTGCAGAAGAGAATCTGGCTCCAGATGCAGTTGCAACTGAGACTCATCCAATCATGGAGGGAGCTGTGGAGCTGGGATGGTCCTTTAGAATTGACCCAAAGTAAGGTAACAGGCCCGACTTTTGTATCTTTGCATCAGTGAGTCATTGGCCCCCTAGAGGGTCTAATTCTGGATGATTCTATTTTTTAGGGCCATGGACGATTCCCAATAGGGGATGCAGCTGTGTGCTATCAGCAGTGATATTCCCAGCAGCTGGAGAGAGACGTGTATACTTCACAAAGGGAAGTTGGGGAAAGACTGCATTCAGTATCCACTGTAATGTCATGTCAAAATTGTGATCACACAGTCCATGCAACTTCTCAACCTACTTTTTCACTTAACATTATTTGATGAATTTTTCCCATTTTGTTAACTTCTCTTTGAAATCAACATTTTAAATATGTGCTTATTTTATCATATGAAAGTATCATTTATTTAAATGATACTTTAAATAAATGTTGTTCTCTTATTGTTGAACAACTTTTGACACATTTTCACTATAATAATATAATGAACATCTTTATATCTTTGTAATATACATGATACTAATAAAAGTAAACTGTATTTCATTGAGAGTGCTTACTATTGACTATGTCAGGTCAATATCTTTCTTGCCTTCCTTGTGGCATTTCTATGAGAAATAAATAAGAGGCTGGGTGAGGTGGATCACACCCGTAATCCCAGCACTTTGGGAGGCCGAGGCAGGCAGATTACTTGAAGTCAAGAGTTCGAGACCAGCCTGGCCAACATGGTGAAACATGGTCTCTACTAAAATACAAATATGAGCAGGGCAGGGTGGTATGTGCCTGTAATCCTAGCTACTCAGGAGGCTGAGGCATGAGAACTGCTTGAACCTGTGGGGGTAGAGGTTGTAGTGAGCCAAGATCGCACCAGTGCACTCCAGACTGGTTGAAAGAGCAAGACTCTGTCTCAAAAAAAAAAAAAAAAAAAAGAAAAGAAAAGAAAAAGAGAGAAAATAAATGTAAATTATGTTACACTTTTAAACTCATTTGATATTAACTTTGTGATGCAGAGACTATTGTCATCTCCATTTTTCAGATGAGGAAACTGAGGCACAGAGGTTAAGTAGATCATCTAAGTGAGCATTAGAATAGTACAGGCACTATAAATCCAGAGTCTGAGCAAAACATGATACTATTTCCCTCATCCTGCTTTTCTGATGCTTTTCCTAAGTTTATATACCTAGAATTCCATAGTCAAAGGGCTTGACTTACTTTAAAGCTCATGATAAGGATTGCCAGATTATTTTCCAGAAGCAGTGAGAACTTCCACCAGTAGAGTATGAAGGTTTTATTTTTCCATAGTCAACAACACAGAACCCAAATTCTTAATTAGAACCATGATAAAGAACAAGTAATCTATTTTCTTGTCTTGCATCAGGCACTATGAACATTGATTGTTCTTAAGCAGGCCTTTCCCTTGTTTGTTAGCATGCCCAATTATTTCAAGATCATCTTCTAAGTGTTCACTAAAATGGATGACCTACATTTCAGAGAAGAATTTTTTGTTTGTGGAACGAATGCATGAATGAGGACAAGGAGGGGCCTGGATCACAACCTTGTACTGGAATATCAGGAGTTGTGTAAAGCAAGGAGGTGGAGACTTTGCAGAACAAAGCCTCTCCAAGACAGGGAAGTGATTTTTGACAATTGGACCATTTTTCACACACTCTTTATTGGGGTCTTCAAAAATCTCAGTTGAATTCCTTATGTAATAAACACTCACGGCAGTCCCTTTACCTGCCAGACTCTATCATGTGGTTGGAAACATTGATGCTTAATTCTGGAAGGAATTCAGGGTCATGTGGTCCCATCCCTTATGACACAGAGGAGGAGCTTCAAGCCAGTGTCACCTCGTTGGGGCCTTTCCCTCTCCTGGGGGTGGACTGTAGGAGTTGGGGGGAGGGGAGGATGGTTCTGTTTTCCTCCATTCAAGGTCAGAGGAACTCTTCAGAAACGTCTTAGAAGGCAGTCGGAGTTATTTTGTATTATTTTAGCATTGATTTTAGACTGATCTTACTTTCACATAGCTCCATAGTTAGTTCATTTCTGAATTCTGAGAGATGTCTCTGGAAACCCACAGTGTTTCACTCACTTCTAACCTTTGGCAACCTCTTTAAGTTCATTTACTTGCCATTCCCTCTTCCATATAGGTTGTTGTGAGGCTGAAATGAGCCAAAGTATTTAAAATTCTTACAGTAATACTTACAAAGAGTAAACAATTTATAAATATTGACTTTGGTTCCCTTCCTTCTTCTCTGCTCCCCATTTTCCTCCTTCCCAGAATGGTGTATAGCTGTGAGATATTTCTGAACCTCAACTTCCTCATCTAAAAGTCATAAATTATACTTTCCTATATATTCGCCACACAGGGTTTTAGTGGGGATCAAATGAGGTAATCCATCTAAAGCAACTTGCACAGCACCTGGCGCAGAGCGGGCAGTCAATAATTTGTAGCTGGGATTACTTTAAAACCTGTTAATGTGCTTTAAGTCAGTTATCGAATTTTCTGGGCTGTCTAAAAGAATGAATCATATGCACTTGATTAATTTTCAGCCCTATTGAATTTATTTCTTTTCTGCTCAGCTTTCCTGAGATACAACTGACAAATTAAAATTGTGCATATTCAAGGGGTACTGTGTGATGTTTTGATATACAGTAGTTCCCCCTAATTCATGGTTTTTCTTTGCATGGTTTCAGTTACCCACAGTTAACTGAGGTCTGCAAATCAATGAATATAGTACAATAAGATATTTTGAGAAGGAGTGAGAGAGGCCACCTTTGTATACTTCATTATAGTATATTGTTATAACTGTTTTATTTTTTGCTAGTTATCATTGTTACTATCCTATTGGGCCTAGTTTATAAATTACACTTTATCATAGATCTGTATGTACAGGACAAAGCATAGTACATGTAGGGCTAAGCATTATCTGTGGTTGCAGGCACCCACTGGGGATCTTGGAACATATTTCCCTTGGATAAGGGGGGACAATTATATGTATACATTTGGAGTGATTTCACAATTAACCTATCTTTCACCTCATACAGTTTTTGTTGTTGTTGTTGTTGTTTTTGTGATTAGAACACTTAAGACCTGCTCTCTTGGCAAGTTTCAAGCATACAGTGTAGTATTATGAACTGTAGTTACCAGGTTGTATATTAGATCTACAGAACTTCTTTTATGACTGAAATTTTGTACTCCTTGACCAAAATTTCCTCCCTGTATCATATCCTGCATCCCCTGACCACCTTTCTACACTCCGTTTCTATGAGTTTGATTTGTTTAGAATCATATATACGTGAGATCATGCAGTGTTTGTCTTTCTGTGTCTGGCTTACTTTACTCAGCATAATGTCCTCTGGATTCATCCACGCTGTCTCAAATGGAAGAATTTTCTTTGTTTTTTCAGTTAGCTCTGTTGAGTTTAGATAAAGTATGAAATTGATATAGAACAAGCATAACATAGATTTCATGGATGAGGTGTTAATTTCAGCCCTGTAATCTTCAATTTCTGTGATTTTCTCCATCTCCTTTCTTAATTTTTGTTTTTCTTTCTCTTAGTCTCTATTGTTTTCTGTTCATGATAACTGAAGTTCCCTTTTCCTGTGGTTCAGTTTGAGGAGTAACTTGTGCCGGTGATGAGCAGCTGAAATGACTGACATCAGGCCATTGGCCTCTTGGTTGTTAAATATGTTGGATTCATTCTCCTGGCCTCTGGACATTACTGGACCCTCTTTTCCTGGGCCCGAGGGACACCGTTCCCTCTTTTTTCCTGTCTCTCGCCTCTGTAAAAAGGCCCCTCAGGGGCTTTTCCTCTTCCTTTGCTACTGCTAAGTTCTGAAGTTCCCTGAATTTCCTGTGCAACTGTCTTCTCACCTCCTACTCTTGCTGGGTAAGCTTGTCTCTTCCTGTGAGGGCTTCATCTGTATTGTGTTAAGCCCCAAATCTGTGCCTCTGACCTAGACTTCTCAGCAATGTTTAGTGAGTGGACATCTCGTCTTGGGTATGCCACTGGGCAGTCCAACTCAATAGGTAGAGAATGAACCCATCATTGTTTCCCCCAAACCAGCTCTATAACTCCAGCCCTCAACCACTATGCAACTATTAGTGTAAAGGTTGTTAGTTCAGAGGACACAATAGAGGGGACAAATGATGTATTTTGACTTTTCCAATTAGACTCTCACTTTAAAAATGTCATCTTCTCTATAAATACTAATTCAACCCATAATTCTTTTCTCTGCACCTATCAGTGTTATATTATAGAACTGATTTTAGTCTATTGCTATGCTTCATTTATGTTTCTTTCCTTCTAGACCAGGGGTCAGTAAAATTTTTTGGTAAAGGGCCAGAGAGTAAATATTTTAAGTTTTACAGGCCATATGGTCTCTGTTGCAACTACTCAACTCTGCTGTTTTAGTGTGAAATCAGCCATAGACAAAACAAACGAATGAGCGTGGCTGTATTCCAATAAAACTTTATTTACTGAAACAGGCAGTGGGCTGGATCTGGCCCACAAGCCAGGAGTTTACCGACCCCTGGTCTAGACTGTGGACTCCTAGAGAGTTACTTAATAAGAATTTAGAGTTTAGAGAGCCTTTTACCTGCCAGATGATGTCAGAGGTCTGAGAATCTGGAGACAAATGCTCTTCAGTTCCTGACCTCAGGGATCTCCCATGGAGACCAAGTATGTGCTGTGGTTGAGGTGCAGATTAGTCTCCTAGGGCTGTCCTAACAAAGTGTCACAACTGGGCGGCTCTAAATAATAGAAATGTATTCTCTCACAGCTCTGGAGGCTAGACATCCGAAATCGAGGCGATGTCAGAGTTGGGTCCTTCTGGGTGCTGTGAGGGTGAGTCGGGCCCATGCCTCTCTTCCAGCTTCTGGTGGCTCCTTGACTTTGTAGATGCATCACTCTAATCCTCTACCTACCCCTGGAGTTCTCCATGTGTCGTTCCTTTGTACATATGTCTCTGTGTCCAAATTCTTTCTTTCTTTCTTTCTTTCTTTCTTTCTTTCTTTCTTTCTTTCTTTCTTTCTTTCTTTCTTTCTTTCTTTCTTTCTTTCTTTCTCTCTCTCTCTCTCTCTCTCTCTCTCTCTCTCTCTCTCTCTCTCTCTCTCTTTCTTTCTTTCTTTTTTGAGATGGAGTCTTGCTCTGTCGCCCAGGCTGGAGTGCAGTGGCACAATCTTGGCTCACTGCAGCCTCCGCTCCCCTGGTTCAAACGATTCTCCTGCCTCAGCCTCTAGAGCAGCTACAGGCGTGTGCCACCATGCCCAGCTAATTTTTGTATCTTTAGTAGAATAGGGTTTCACCATGTTGGTCAGGCTGGTCTCAAACTCCTGACCTCAAGTGATCTGCCAGCCACGGGGCCTCCCAAAGTGCTGGGATTACAGGTGTGTGCCACCACATCTGACTAATTTTTTATTTTTAGTAGAGATGGGGTTTCGCCATGTTGGCCAGGGTGGTCTTGAACTCCTGACTTCAAGTGATTCACCCTCCTCAGCCTCCTAAAGTGCTGGAGTTACAGGTGTGAGCCTAAGCCACTGCACCCGGCATCCAAGTTTTATTATTTTATCAGGACACTAGTCAGATTAGGGACCACCCTAATGACTTCATTTTAACTTGATTACTTCTGTAATCTGTAAGATTCTGTTTCCAAATAAGGTCACACACAAAGGGTCAGGACTTCACAATATCACCTTTGAGCAACACAATTCAATCCACAATGAGGTGTATGTATTAATATTTACCACTTGTACGCCAAGAGAACTGAGGTGAGGAGGATTCATCCTGCTGAACAATGGGGGAGAAGAAAAGGGAGGGCACAAAAACCAACATAACATTTGGCCTGCATGGATGACTAATATCTTGCTAGACTACAGAAATAGGAAAGGAAATTCCAGTTTGAGCAAACAACTTGAGCAAATGCAGGAGGGCAGGATCATAAGAACAAGAAATGTCTGTTGAATAATTACCCTGGTGCAGCTACAAAATGGTGAGGTTGGTGGAAGGGGCTCAAGTTGATTCCAGAAAGATAAGCTGGGGCAAGACCAAATGTGTGCAGGCTTCAAGAGTTGCTTGCATGATGTTTGTTGACTGAATGAAGTATCAAAGCTGAAAATGGGAACAATGGTTGTGATAAATTCTCAGCTACGAATTCCCTTTCGTTCAATCTCTGGGGGCTAATTGTTGCAAGTACTTGTCAGCATCTGGACCACTATCCTGTAATCTCTTTCACCTGCACTTGGGTTCGCAGCTCCCTCATAATTTTTGTGCTTCCATATGTGTTAGAAGAATTCAAGGACAATATAACTGAAGGTCTAGCTCATAAGCAAATATTCTCTGATGGAAATACGGAATATGTTTGTCTTTTGGTAATAATAGCTAACCTTTGTTGAATGTTTACTCTAAACCAGCCACTGTTCTAAGCATCTTATGTATTTAATCCACATGCTCCTGCATGAGATTCTAGTATCTCCACTTAATATACCAAGTAATTGAGCTTCAGAATGGTGAACTGGCCAACGTAACCCAACTGGTAAATAACTGTTCTCTAACTACTAGACTATATGCCTCCTTCTCCCTTTGGCCTTCCTGTCCCCTCTCTCTTGCCATACTTGTTTTCCCACAGTCCCTCTTGGGTCAGACAGTTTACTTTGGTTCACCTCCACTCACCCATCAATTAGTGTCTGATGTTCAGATTCTTAGCTGTCTCTTACTTCCTGTTTTCCTCCCCTATTCTTATGCTTTGCCCCATTTCTTGGTCTTTCCTTCACTGTCCCTACATTGGCTTATTAGTTCTTCCTACTTCTGGTGTCAGCAATAGATCCAGTTATTTTAAAGGACCTTTCCTTTTTCTTATCCTCATTTCTAAATTCTTACCAACTGCATATAAAAACATAGCCCCGGCTGGGCACGGTGGCTCACGCCTGTAATCCCAGCACTTTGGGAGGCCAAGGCAGGCGGATCACGAGGTCAGGAGTTCAGGACCAGCCTGGCCAGCATAGTGAAACCCCGTCTCTACTAAAAATACAAAAAATTAGCTGGGTATGGTGACATGCGCCTGTAATCCCAGCTACTTGGGAGGCTGAGGCAAAATAATTGCTTGAATCCTAGAGGTGGAGGTTATAGTGAGCCAAGGTTGTGCCACTGCACTCCAGCCTGAATGACAGAGCAAGACTCCTTTTCCAAAACAACAACAACAACAACAACAAAGACACAAAACAAAACAAAAACCACATAGCCCCTGCAGACCTCATATCTAATACAATCCCTGTTTTGGAGAGGTGGCGGATAGTCAATGGGCTGCATATTCCAACGTAAAAATAAGAAATGTCATCGTAGCCATGTAAGTCTCATTAAAGAGGATTATGGAAATGCTGACAATAATAAAATTGTAGGACACGTAAGAGTGTATAAAATACTGCCGCATCTTGTGCTAGTAGCCTAATTTCTGGATTACTATTTTTCTGACATTTTACACAAGGCTTCATTTTACCTAGTTCAGTATTTAAGATTGAGAATTTTTTCCTAAATGTGTCATTTCTGATTCCACTGAAGGCGTAAGTTTAGAGAAACCTCACGGCTAACCATCCAACAGTAGCTTGCCAGAATAAAGGCCATGACGTTTTGGAATTTTAGAGGAGTGAGTATTGAGACAAATTCTAGGATGGTGGTGAGAGGGAGGAGGGGTGGACAATGGGGCCATTTTCAAAATCATTACACCAGATTAAGTTAGATTTTTCCTATAAAGCCTCCCTGAGGTGCCCTTGTGTTTTTTATCTGGCAATTTTCTTGGATAGAAAATAAACAGAGGACTTTTGGCTCCTGTTCACCGCTGTACCTACAGAAAGCGACTTTTTGGAACTTGCAAGCAGCTTATGTGTGCATGAGTGTGCGTGCAGGAATTTTCTGGAGAGGCATGAGGCACTACTTTAATTCCCATGGATGCTGTTTGTTCCCTGGAACGGAAAATGTTCTATTTTTGGCCACAAGAATATTTCTGAGAAAAAAAAAGTTAAACAAAGCATGGCGACAAGCTCGTTCGTATCGTTGTCTGAGTTTCAAGAAGAGTTTGCTGCGTTTCGGGGAAGAACTTCTTCACGGAGGCAAGGGGTTGGATGTGATAGGAGAAACTCTTCAACTTGGAATCCTGAGATAGGACTTGGGTGTCTGGGCAGAGGTTGCACAGGTGGGTAGGTCCTGGTTGTGAAGGCCACAGCCTGGCCTTTGATTGCGGGTGGCAGGTTGACGGGTGCAGAAAAAAATTCTATTGCATCTGAAAAAGGTAAACACTTGGAGATAAGTATTCTCTGCCCAGCTGCTTAGAATTAACTTATCTTGGGCTACAACCTAATATTTCCCCCAAAGCAAGAAAGCCCTGTTGGCATCCCTGCCTTAGCATTCCCGTTGGCCACAAGCCTTTGTGGGGAAGGACTTCCAGGGGCAGGTTTCCAGCAGCCTCTGATTTCCAGATAACTCAACGGGGCCAGTCACACAGTGAATGAAATCTTTTTGGGCCCTTCCCCCATCAGACACTTTTCCCAGAAATAGCTTTTTGCTACCATGACCTCTTTTGCTGCTGTTTGATATCCTTGATATGAAAAATGTGAATGGAGACAAGCACCCTATTAACCAGCACCTCTTAGGCAGCATTGCTTGTTGAAGGTATCTTTTCACGGAGGTGAGCCGGCACCGCCCAGGGCATTATGGGAGCATCCTGAAGGTACGGGCCTCATGCTGCAGCCACTGGAGTGGCTGGCAAGAGTGATCACAGACACTGTAAAGCCCTAAGCCCCTGGAAAGGGAGCTGCGCCCTGCGGCTCTGATTAAGGCTTGTGGAGAGGGAGCTGTGTAATTGGATGCCCTGAGGCAAACCTCGAGCAGAATCCTGTGAGGCAGCCTGGGATTTTCTCTCCCCAATGTGCTGTTGAAACATCCGTGAATTCCAGTTGGTTGTTGTTTTCATCTGCTTCAAGCCTAGCCCTTGGGTACAGATGCTGTCGTGTTTCTGGGTAATGTTTCATTCTTGGTAGGAAGGGCTGTTCCCTTCTCATGAAGTGATTCGATATCTTTGGAGTTACGAAATGAAGTGCTGGTGAGACCTGTTGTTACTTGCTGTTCCTTAGGCAGAGCGTTTCCGAGGAGCCCTGTTCTTGAAAGCAGCACTGAACTGACGCCTTGCGAGCCTGAGAGTTTTCTTCTTGGTTACAGTCTTTTGAAATATGTACTTGGGATTCAGGAACTTGCTTTGCATGGGTTCAGAAATGTGTCCATCCTGCATGACCTCCGCTACTTGGAGGCAGCTGGATATCTTGTGCCTTTATCCTCATGCATTCAACAAATATGTATCAGGCGCCTCCTATGTGCCAGGCACTACTAGAGCAACTACAAGGCAGTCTTGCTGATGGGGAAGACAGACCATATATAAATGTCTTCCCATGCTGGAGAGTACTAAGAACAGAGCCAGAGAGAGAATCGTGGTAGATATACTTCTGGCAAGGGTGGGCAAGAATGTTCTTTCTGGGGTGTGTGTGTGAAATTTAAGGTAACATCAAAAGAAGCCAGTAATATGAAGAAAGGGGGATGGGGACGGCAGAAGAAACAACAAGTGCAAAGGCCCTGAGGTGAGAGAGCTACGCCTGCCTGAGGAGCCTAACAGCACCGGTGAAGCCGGAGCACAGAGTGAAGATGAGAAACCCCTGAGATGAGTTTGGAGAAGTAGCCATGGGGCTGGGTTGCACAGTGCCCTGTGGGCCAAGAGGGGTGTGTGAATGTTATCCTAAGAATGTTGGAGGGACTCTGGAGGGCTTGAAGCAGAGGCTTGACATGATCTTCCTACAGTTTGGAAAGAACACTTGCTGCTGTTTGGAGACTGGGTAGGGATGGAGGCAAGAATGGATGCTTTAGAAGGCTCTTGCCAATGTCCAGGCAGGAGCTGACAGTGGTTTAACCTGGGGCTGGAGGGGTGGGGTGGGATGGCAGCGGCTCCTTCCTATCTATGTTCATTCTGGTCTCCTTCCATGTATTGTCCTTCTCACCATTGTTTTCTAGGGGAAAAGCTGGCCTTCCTTTATAAGAGCTTCACGGTGGGCTGGTACTTTATTTATTTATTTATTTTGAAACAGAGTCTTGCTCTGTCACCCAGGCTGGAGTGTAGTGGTGTAATCTCGGCTCACGGCCACCTCTGCCTTCCAGGTTCCAGCAATTCTTGTGCCCCAGCCTCTCGAGTAGCTGAAATTACAGGCACGCACCACTATGCCAGGCTAATTTTTGTATTTTTAGTAGAGACAGGGTTTCGCCGTGTTGGCCAGGCTGGTCTTGAACTCCTGGCCTCAAGTGATCCACCCACCTCGGCCTCCCAAGGTGCTGGGATTGCAGGCATGAGCCACCATGCTCCATCAGGATGGGTACTTTAGTCTCTTCCAAAGCTCTTTAAGTAAATTGATCCATTTGATTATCTCAGTAACCCTGTGAGGGATAAGGTGAGCTTAGGATATTGTCCTGTGACAGATAAGCACAAGGGAGGTCCTTGAGGTTATAGAGAGTTCCTAGCAGAGCCAGCTTCCTGCACACCCAGCCCAGGCCTCTCTGCTACTCCATGGCACCTACCCTGTAGACCCTTTGGTTTATACTGACACTGTGGATTATGACTTTTATTAAAAAAAATTGTTAAAAAGGTAAAATCTGATTCAGGTAAATGCAAAAGAAACACTTAAATTTTTTTTTTTTTTTTTTTTTTTTGAGCCAGAGCCTCTTTCTGTCACCTGGACTGGAGTGCAATGGTGTGATCATGGCTCACTGCAGCCTTGACCTCCTGGGCTCCAGTGATCCTCCCATCTCAGCCTCCCAAGTAGCTAGGACTACAAGCCTGTGCCACCAAAAATTTTATTTAATTCATTAATTAATGAGGGAACCAGTAAGATGGTGTACCCTGTTCAAAGACTAAGAAGTAAGGATATTTATAGGCAATTTAATAAAAAAATTGTTAGGATAAGATTGCTGGGCTAGATGTAAACTGGTTAATGCCCAACAAACCACAAATCTTTGAGGTTATATGTTGCAGCAGACAGAAATGATTAGTGTTTCTACTGGACAAAAATGTGCAAGATAATAGATAACTTCACTAAGTCAGAGACCTTTAGTCACTGGCAAGCAATGAAATGAACTAAGTATATTCTCCTGGAAAATTCTCTGAAGGACTTGGAAAGGTGTGTCACTCACCACTTTTGCCTTATTTCCAAGTTTTAGCTAATTTTTATGACACTGTTTCTCAGAGCAGCGATTCCCTTGGTATAATGCCTTTAAGATGATGTTTATGGAAAACCTGGGGACTGAGGTCAAAGACTAATAAGGAATGGATACGTTAAAATACAACCCAAACTCCCCCAGAATGAGTTGGGACTCAGTCATTTATCAGACATCTATTGAGTCCTGTTCATGGGTTTGCAGAGCCCTGTGCTAGGCTGTGGGAGCACAAAGCTTAATACAAAACAGTTCTTGCCCTGTGGACCTCATAGTCTAGACAGGGAGACAGACACGTAAATGGACACATTCCAATTCATCGTGATAAAAGCCAAGCAGAGATGTGGGGATTGTGTGGGCGCTGGAAAAGAGAGCACTGCCCTCACGCTGAGCGAGCTAGGGGCACTTCACAGAGAATATTTGGCTTGAGGGATGGGCAAAGGGTTGCCAAGTTGAGAAGGGGTGTCACAGGGAGGGCCGTTTACACGGGATGTCAGTGACCACCCTGAGAAGTAGCATGGATGCGAGTAAAGAGATTTACCTTTTTGGTATGGCAGATTTTAAAATTTCTCCTCAATTCTCACAGCTAGTCTTAGAACACTAAGATTCTGGGGGGTGAGGAGGGAATGGGAGTGGAAGAAGGAAGGAGAAGTTGGAGTCTCTTGGGCAAGCTTGCAAAATTTTCTTCAAATATTAGGTCAAATTCTCTATAAAAACCCTATTTAAAACTTTTTGAAAGACTTTGAAGTCCCAAAGAAGCAGGAAGTTAATTAGAGTGGCTTTGATATCTTAGGGTATGTTTTAACAGCTGCTTAAGACAGTTTAAACAATAAGAACTTATGTGGTTTGGGATGCGTCTGTGATAGTCAGCCCTGGCCAGAGTGAAATATCACTGCATCTGAGAGCTAACAGCAGTTGGCTTTAATTTTAGAAAGAGTTCAAGCCAAAAAGTTCTCTAAAACCCAAGAGAGGAACTTCTAAAGAGGAAGATTGCTCTTGAAGAATGTGTTTGGGGGTCAAAGATGAATTGAGTAGGGAACAAATGATCTTAACTTTGTCCTGGCAGGAGCACGGAACATGCCCATTTCTGAGCAATTCTCTTAAGTTGTATTTAACCAGGGATATTTGTTGGCAGCCGCCATTTGCAAAGGGGTCCAAAAGAGGTGAGGTGAATTAACATCTGTAAGGAACGCTTGAATAATAAAGGGTGTCCAAGCAATTTACATTTCCTGGGAATTGTCATTGTGTTTGAAGTAATTTGTTTCCCTCCTCAATACCCTCAGCCTTCTTCAATATTTAAGACTTTTTCGACATACTGTTTCTTAGCCCCTTCCCTTGGTTGGATCTCCTCTATACTGGAGAAGAACATGTTGAGAAATTCTGTGATGAACAGTAAGGATCTGCCTGGGGAGCGGGATTTCAAGAGACGATGGGAAGGCTTGCTCTGGTGGCGCTATGTTGCTGCTGCTGCTAGGATGCTGACGATGGCCATGACATGGTAGTGGTAGTTGGTAGTGATGATAATGATGATAATAATGTTAGCTAACATTTGAGGTTATTGTTTATATGATAGGCACTGTGCTGAGCATTTTATACTCATTCTCATGTGGTAGGTATATTACCCCCATTTTACAGGTGCAGAAACTGAGGTTCAGAGACTGCCAGTGACTTGTCCATGCGTCCTTCCGTCCATCATATATTTGGCTTCCATTGAGTTTCCTACTTCTCCACAATGTATACAATAGTATATTGCAGCCTCTACCCTCATACGCAAAAATTGACTAAAAACATAAAAGTAGTTTGTAATAATACCACATGTTCTCACTTATACATAGGAGCTGAACACTGGATACTCATGAACATAAAGATGACAGCAATAGGCACTGGGGACTACTAGAGGAAGGAGGACAAGGATTGAAAACTATTGGACACTATGCTCACTAACTGGGTGACAGGATCATCTGTACCCAAAACCTCAACATCATGCAATGTACCCATGTAACAAACCTGTCCATGTACCTTCTGAATGAATCTAAAGTAAAAGTTGAAATTATGTTTTTATAGAAGTGGATGTAGACAGGTACTTTTGGTAATGGGCCAACGACTGGCTGATGGATGACTATATTATTCCATTCAAGACAAATCTATTTTCCAAAAATACTTCCTTGGGAATGTGATGCCAATCTTCCAAGGATTTCTCATTTTCCACAAAATAAACATGAAATTCTTCTGCCTGGACCATGCGTCCTGGCCACTCTGGTGGGACACGAGGGTGGGGCCTAATTGAGTCCTTGCTTGCTACTGCAACTGGGGAGTGTCTTGTGAAGGCTACTGTTTGTTTCTTTAAAAAGTGCCATCAGCACATCTTTTCTGAAGAAAAGCTTGGGTTTGTTAATAAAATGAAAAGAAAACTACTCAAGACCACATTTTGGCAGCGCACACACTCGTGCTGAATGGGCTGAGAAAAGGCTGGCATGGGTCCTTCTACAAAGGTAATTGACTGTTTTTAAAGGTCTGTCTTTGGTAGTAGCTGCGTGAAGAACTTTAAAGTAGTTAGCTTTGTGAGTAGGGTGCATTTGTAAATGGAGAAATTCATAAAATGTCCATGCATAGACAATTCTCTCCCACAATTAGTGAAGTTTTCTTGGTAAACTGTTGATCTCAAACTACTTTTTTTTTTTTTCAATTCCTTCCTTCTTCCTCTCTCCTCTCCTCTCCTCTCCTTTCCTCTCCTCTCCTCTTTTCTTTCTCTTTCCCTTTCTCTTCCCCTTTCCTTTTCCTTTTCCTTTTTCTGTTCTTTTCTCTTTTTTTTTTCCTCCTCTATAGACAGTTACAAAGCGAGTGAATGGGCTGCTCAAGTTCAGTGAGGGAAAGGGTATAAAAGATGCATAAGTAAAGTTTATATAGAAAACATAAAGGGAGTCATCCTTTCTTAAAGGAGTAACACTTCCCATATAAAAGAGAGGGCTATGACGAGGTGTTCTCCAGCTCAATGTCTGCCATAAACCAGGGGCAGGAGGTACAAAAATAAGGGAGGTTCTTATTTTGGCAGCTTCTCTTTTGTCCTGTACTTACTGGAGTTTTGCATATTTCTCAGGAAGCCTTCTGTGTTCGCTGTGTGGGGGATGTTCTTTGAGGTCCCTGTCTCCTCTGATTTTACATAGTGTGGTAAGTTCTGTTTTTTTCTTTGTCTAATTTACTGGGAGAGGCTTTTCTCCTGACCTTTGACGCACAAATTTGGGTGGAAAAGTTTGTCTAAAGTCTACATGTTATCTCTGGAAAACAGAGCTTGGTTCCTCTTTTCTTTTGGCTTTAAATTTGGTTTTATCTTGCTTTTATTGGTCCTTGAACTTCTAATAACCTATAGAAAGATGATATTGATAGTATGACATAACTTCATCAAAAGCAGCCTTCCATGCACTGCAGTAAGCCCTCTGGAATTCATAACTGATCCTATCCTATGTTTCTTGCTTGAGAGATTACATCAGCAATGACATGTTAGCAATCAGCTAGAGGGATGACTTGGGTAGGGACTACTGCTGTTGCTTGGGAAATCTAAAAGGAATGGTCTCTTGAGTGTGCAAATGGATGCATTTCATTATTACCATCTTATTTAAGAATTCTGGTGTTTCCAGATTTTCAACAGGTATTAATCTTTGAGGGTGTGAGAAATCAAAACTCCTGGGAATTCTTAGGAATTCCTCAAATCCTAAGTTATTCTTAAAATATTTCAACATTCTTTGTATTCATTTCTTATTATGATGGACATCTAAGAGAAATGTACTTAATAAGTTAGAAACATTAATTTTAGTAGTACATGTTGAGTATCCCTTATTTGAAATGCTTGGGACCAGAAGTGTTTCGGATTTTGATTTTTTTCAGATTTTGGAATATTTGCATTATGCTTACTGGCTGAGCATCTCAAATCCAAAAATCTGAAAGCCAAAATGCTCCAGTGAGCATTTTCTTTGAGTGTCACATAGATGCTTAAGTAGTTTCAGATTTTGGAGCATTTCAGAATTTGGATTTTCGGATTTGAGATGCTCATCGTGTAGTTGCAAAGAACTTTAGCCTATAGTAAATATTCAAATGCTTGAAAATGCCAGCAAACATTATTCGGTAGCACTTGAAATTGAAATCACCAGTTTAAGGGCTTATTTTGTTGGCAAAAATTTTTATTCTTTGGAACACCACTCATAGGATTTTTAAAAAAGTATATATGCATATAAATTTATTAACATCATACTTTTTCCCCAAAATGACTCACCATTGTCAACAAACACAATCACAAACACATCCTTACAACATGGCCGCAGCTGCAGGCAAGGTTGGTTAGGTTAGGGTGACTTTCCTCCCGTGTGTGCTGTGTCAGTTCCTGGAAATGTCAACTTTAGCCTTCAGCTACAGGCTTTCATCTTGCTCCAGTGTTAGTGGATTCCTTCAAATACATGTCTTTGTGTTGACTGTGAAGCTTTAATTCTTGTAGTAGAATTATAATACTTTTTCCTGTTTTCCTGATTTCTTAATTGACTTTTCTTGGGAGTTTTGATTCTGAAAAAGATACGTTTCCAGAAACATACTGGGGAAGAATTCTCTCATGGAAACATTAAAGTATTTAAGTTAGCTTCTATATTCTGTCCATTTCAATATTACATATCCGGTTTTGGATAGGATCACTCTTTCTGGGAGTAACTCAGGACACCACTGTTCAAAATGAGAGGACTCACTAAAGAAAGTTTCCACCAGCTGATCATGGACATCTACCACTGCCATTATTTGATAGTGTTTGCGAGGTCTTCCTCCAGCAAAGAGCTACTTTAAAAATGTAAAAGCGGCCGGGCACAATGGCTCACTCCTGTAATCCCAGCACTTTGGGAAGCCAAAGTGGGTAGATCACGAGGTCAGGAGTTTGAGACCTGCTTGACCAACATGGTGAAAACCTGTCTCTACTAAAAATACAAAAATTAGCCAGGTATGCTGGCATGCACTTATAATCTCAGCTACTCAGGAGGCTGAGGCAGGAGAATCGCTTGAACCCCAGAGGTGGAGGTTGCAGTGAGCCGAGACTGAGCCATTGCACTCCAGCCTGGGCGACAGGGCGAGACTCTGTCTCGAAGAAAAAAAAAAAAAAAGTGAAAGCTGGATCACAGCAAGCAGGGAAACTTCATACCTGGAATGGTTTAGAAGAAAGTATTAATCTAAGAGCCCTCTGGGCCTTTGATGAAAATGACTGCACTGGGCCGTGTTGGTTGCCTCATTTTATTATGGAGAACAGAATAACTGTCAACAGTAAGAGTATCAGATAACCTGAATTAAATTCCTGACACTAGTTGTGAGACACTGAGCAAGTGGCTTAACTTCTCTAGACTTCAGTTTTCTTGTCTGTATGGCCTTCGTAGAGTAGGTGTGGGGATTAAATGAGGTCATGTGCCAAGGCACGTGATAACGATGCACTAAGAAGAACCTGCTGTTTTATTCTAGAAAATGACACATGAGATTACGGAGAGTGCATCTGACCAGCACTTTTTTTTCATTATTCAGAGCTCTAAATGTTACTGGTAGTACTCACAGCTACATGGCATGCAGAGCCTGGCCATCTGACCTGGCACCATACATTTCTAAAAGGGTGTTGCCATGCTCAGACTGAAGCCCTCAAACCAAATACAAACAATGGTGCCAAGAAAGGACCGTATGTTTGGTGACTTCTCATCTTGACACATCACAGGACTACTAGAGGCAGCTTTGGATTTAAGTGTTGTCGGGAACGCATAGGCGGAATAGACTGAATAGATGAATGGCGAGACAGCCTTGAGACCAGCTGCAGGGCAGTGTGGCCTCCCCTATGCCAGGGCAGCCTTTGAGGTGTCCTACTCTTGTTCCTCTCCACATTTTCAGCTGTAAGTGCAGGTTTTGTAAAAGAAAGAGTTGAGAAGAGTTTGTCTTCAGAATCTATCTCAAAGAGATGGAGGACATTTCAGTTACAGTCACATAACCTGTAGTCAGAGTCCCTTGGCTGCTCTGGTTCTTGGACAGCCAGTAAAGAGTTTGCATTGGTTTACTGTAGAAAGGTTTAAATTAAGAGTACAAGTGCAAACTTTATTACACGTAGGTTTAAAACTACTTTCTTCTCCTACTGGCTGTGTGATTTCAGATGAGTTAGTTATTATCTCTCAGGTTCTGTTTCCTTGGTTTAAAAAATGGGATTAATAATTGTACCAATCTCACAAAGGTATCTTGAGGGTTCAATAGAACAATCTATGTAAAAAGCTCTTAAAAGATTAAGAGTTTCAGTTTTTAGAAGGTATAAAGAGTTATGAAGACTGTGATGGTGATGGTTATATAATTGTGAATACACTTAACACCATTGAACTGTTCACTTAAAAATGGCTAAAATGGTAAATTTTATGTTATATGTATTTTACCACAATAAAAAACTTGGAAGGAAAAAAGCTTTCAACAGAGATCCTAGAACACAGCGAACACTCAAAAAAAATGAACTATTTTTATTATTACAGTTGAGTCAAGGAGGTGTACTGATACTCCTCAGCATGCTTTAATGTGGCATCCTTTGGAACATCGAAAGTGATTTTCTCATAAAAATCTGGTAAAGAAGGGAATGAGGCAAGTTTAGTCATCCTTGGGGACTGAACTGTCTATCATCCATGCCTGTATTTGCACAACGTGGTGTTCTTGGATGTGAACAGCATGGGGGTGGGTGGGTGAAAAGAAGGGAGGGATTGCTATGGGAGAGGGAGAGACCCCCTGTGTTAGGTGATTAGATATGGAAGAGGTAGGTCACGAGACTCCTCTCAACACCACTAGAGATTGACAACTGGGAAATCTTTAGCCTTTTCCTGTCAGTTGTTTAACTTATTCCAACCCATTTAACTTATTTGAATCCTGGCCTTGTTAAATCACAAGATTATTTTTAGAGGCTCTTGAGTAGTCTTTATGAATAAGGCTTTTAAATAGCACCCCAGTCCACCACTCGTCATGCTTTGATGGCCGGAACAGTCTTTGCAAAGATCAGGTTTATCTAGTCTTTGCAAGGACCAGTGATAAGACTTCAGAAGATGCAAGTATCACATTTCACTAGGACCAAGCAGAAAATTATTCTTCAGTGTTGCTCTGAGCAAAGACTGGCAAAGATGGATATTTTGGAAACACTTCTGATTTTCTGATCCATCCTTATATTTCGGATTCCTTAGTTATTAAAATGAAGTAAAAAAGTATGAAACCAGAAGCTTCCAGGGCCTCTTTCTCAGGCTACACCACGCATACTACTGGGCTACTCCCACCCCACTTATAAAGCAAGCACCATCAGCAGTCTCTGACTATACACAGCTCTCAGAATGTCTTCTCAGACCGTGTCCCTATTCCCCAAATGGAGGGATGGATTCCCAGCACCTATGTATACTGTGTGACTTCCCCCTTCCTGGAATGATTTCTGATTCGGTGCTTATATGATAACAGTCAACATCATAGTAATAAAGTAGCTGTTTTCAGTGCCTTCTATGTGTCAGGCACTTGTATCACTAGATATAATATAATGATATATCACTAGATTGAATATAATGAAATAATATATCACTAGATATTTTGGATTATTTCATTTAATCCTCAAAACTGGTTAAGTATCTCCAGTTTACAGATGAGGATATTGAGTTTTGGAGAAGATCAATAATTTGCAATGAATGGAATTGGAATTTAAACCTAGATCTGTTTGACTCAGGCTTTAGTCTTTAACTGCTGAACAGTGGGTAAGTGGACCTGGGCATAGCAGCAATCCCTCATTTTGGAGGATCGGAGCTACATATCAATGTGCATGGCTTAGGAGTGTCTCTTCTTGACACTAGCCACGCCCTGCCATTTGACATGGAGTACACGTCTCGGCTTTCTTCCTAACAGATGTTATCTCCATACTTTTGCCCCCAGGTGTGTACTACTGGCAGCTCTTGCCTTGAGCTTATGATATACACTTGTTGGCTGACATTTCAGTCTTCTGGTAATTAGCTAAGAACTTGACCCTGGAGTTAGATTCAAACTACAGCCCTTCTACTTGCTAGATCTGTGACCCTGAAAAAGTTGTTTAATCTCTCTCAGTTTTCACATCTGTAAAATGGAAATAGTAGCAGCATGTAATTCGTGGGACTACTGTGAAGATATGAGGTAAAGGCTCAGAATAGCAAATGGTTTATGGTAGCTGCTTAATCCAATTATTCAAACTTGGGAGAGTTCACTGAATATCAACTATAGCTAAAAACATGCTAAGAATTTACGTACTGTCCACTACAATCTTCAATTCCTTGACTTTGGTGTGATTCTTTTTTAATTTTTATTTTTTGAGACAGGGTCTCACTCTGTTGCCCAGGCTGGAGTGCAGTGGTGTGATCACAGCTCACTGCAACCCTGACCTCTCAGACTCAAGAGATCCTCTCACCTCAGCCTCCCAAGCAGCTGGGATTACAGGTGCATGCCACCACACTTGGCTAATTTTTGAAATTTTTTCTAGAGATGGGGTCTCCCTATGCTGCCCAGGCTAGTCCCAAACTCCTGGGCTCAAGGGATCCTCCTACCTTGGCCTCCCAAAGTGCTGGGATTAAAGGCATTAAAGAGCCACCATGCGTGGCCTGATTTGATTCTTTAACAAATACTTACTGAGTGCTTATTACATGCTGCATACTGTATATATAGACTTCATGGATATAGAGAAGAATAAAACCCCAATTGTCCCTGCTCTCAGGAAATGTGCTGTGCCGTGGGGTAGACAGTCCTGTTAGGAGATACATTTAACTCAATGTGCTGAGAGTGCAGGGCTCATTAGGAGCCTGGAGGAGGGTACATGGATTAACCTGGCTATTCGAGGAAGGAAGAGTAAAGAGTTAGCTACATATGGAAAGGTGGGAAAGGATTTCTATGTGAAGAGAATGTATACTAAATATACAAAGGTGGGAAGCGACTATGTGGTGAGAGGACCTATGAATGGTTTCCTGAAGTTGGAATATGCATTTTACACTAGGAAATGAGGCTGGAGACAAATGTGGGCATGTGGAGCTTGGGCTTTATTCTGCAGGACATTGGGAGGCCACTAAAAGGATTTTAGTGGGGAAATTACAGTATAGAGTGAGGGTGCAAGGTGGTTGGAGGTCAAGATTGGAGCAGGGAGAGCAGGCAAGAGGCTTTTGACAGAAAGAATGGCACAAACCAGAGCAGCCAAGGTAGGAATGAGTGAAAAGAATGAGTGGAGAAATATTTAGGAGGTGAGACTGCAGGACCCATAATTGATTGGATTTGCAGGGGTGGGAAGGAAAGGAGTCTTTGATGATTACCTTTTGCTGTTGTAAATCCTGAGTTAATGCACCCCTTCCCTGGGAGTTTTCATTTTAGAGGATGCTTTTTATTCTATCTTTTCAGAAGGATCAGTTAGACAATTAGTTGCATAGGCTCTTAATGTTCAGTAGAGAAGCTACCCGAGGAGTTGGAGTCAGTCCTAAGCAGTCAACGTAAAAGGCAGTGGAGATATTATAGCATTTAGTGTCTCTGTGTCTCAGTTTTCTAATCAGTAAAATCAGTGCTTGCTCCATTGGATCCATGTGAGGACTAAATGAGACAAAGCTTTTATAACAGTTTCTCCTGTAGAGCAAACCCTCAAAATAGGTGAGTTACAGTTAGTGTTATGGTTTTTACTGTCATTCATTTTATAGCACAGCCTCATGAATCTGATTACCTGGGTTCAAACCCAAGCTCTGGGTGAAACAGAAAAAAGTTATCTAATGTCATTAAGCCTCAGTTTCTCATCTGTAAAATGGGGAAATAATAGACAGTGATTAAAAAAAAGGGCCTCTTGCAGAGGCTTGTGTGTAGATGGGATGAAGGAATGCACACCAAACATGAAGCTCAGATCCTGGCTCACAGTAAGAAGTCGGGAAATGTAAGCTACGGCTCTAGTCCTTGTTGTGTGCTAGGCACTTTTGTGTGTGACATACAATTTCATTTTCCCTGCATCCAATAGAGTGGGTTATATGATCCCCATTTTACAGATGAGGAGATTGAAGCAAGGGGAGGTTAAGCAGCTGGTTCAACATCCACAGCCATAGATGAGCTGGTGTAAGTTGTTCCATTTAGAATGACTTGATACTTTTAGAATCGTTAGGAAAGTTCCTGTAGGCCCATAGGAAAAGGAGTTTATAGTTCCACCTAGTTCATGACTACATTCATTTCTATCAGAAGGGAATTAGAATGATCATCAAAAGTTAGGGTTGGAAGTAACTTTATTGAATATTTGGAAAAATGAATTGCAACCTCATGTCTCCTGGTGTGTAGTTTAAAACAAAACAAATTAAAGCAACAACAACAACAACAACAAAAATCCAATATACTACCAAACTTACGCCAAAATCCAACATGGAAAACAGGTAATGTGGATCTATGCTGGCGGGAGGACAGGCAGGACAGTTCGAGCCCTTTCCCTTACCTGTTCTGAAAGGGCATCACAAAGCCCCAAGGAACACTTTAAAAATCACAGATCAGAAAAATCCATGTTTGACTGATGAGGAAACTGAGGGTAGAGGAATAAAGTGACTTTCCAATGTCACACACCAGGGACTCATTGGAGTCAGGGTTAGCAATTCATCTCTTTTGATTGCCCCAGCTGTGCAGTCACTGGTGTTGCCACCCCTTCCATGTGCTATGCTGAGTCCTGATGAAGGATGCTCCCTTTTGGACAAAAGCCTGTATTAATGTTCATAGTACTAATACTTAATTTGTTTTATTTTTTTGTGTGCTTTTAAAATTTTCTATGATAAATATGTATTGCTTCTATAATCAGAAGAGATAACTTTTAATTTTTAATTAATTATTTTTTTTTAAGAGATAGAGTCTTGCTCTGTCCTCCAGGCTGGAGTGTAGTGGTGTAATCAGAGCTCACGGCATCCTCCAACTCCTGGGCTCAAGCAATCCTCCCACCTTAGTCTGCCGAGTAGCTAGGACTACAGGTGCACACCACCATGCCCAGCTAATATTTTATTTTATTATATGTTTTAGGGATGGGGTCTCCCTATGTTGCCCAGGCTGATCTCTTACTCCTGGCCTCAAATGCTCATCCAGCCTCAGCCTCCCAAAGTGATTTCTCTGAGTGCTTGTTGTGATGACTTTGGGTTGGGTCTGGAGGCTGCTCCAAAGAGTTACGATGTTGTTCTGTGATGGCGTGTTTGCTCTTTATTTGTTTGTTTTTGATACTGCCCAAAGTAAGGTCCAGCATTAGAGACCTCCCCTCATCTGTCCCTAATCTACCCTTCTAATATCATCTCTTAAGACTCTAGTCAAAAATGGCTAATTGACTGTCAACCACACCAAGCCAACTGGTGCCAATTCCTGCTTTTCAGCTTTTCCCATATAGTTCTGTCTGTCTAAGAAAGCCTTTCCCCACAATCTCTGCTATTGAAGTACTGATATTGCCTTTCAGAGGCCCGTTTCACACCCATTTCACTCATTCACTGATTTATTAATCCATCAACAAATATTTATTAAGGGCCTCTATCTGCTAGGCACTGACTGTTCTATACCCTTGGATAAGGATGGTGAATAGAAGAGTCATGATCTCTTCAATTATGCAGGTAAATCTTCAGTGAGATCCTGATAGTAAGCAAGTAAACATATGAGTTCACACATCCATGTATCCATCCAATTGCAAAATGTGGTAAGTGCGATGAAAGAGGATAACAAGTGGCCTTATTTCAGGATGGGTGGTCAGAGAAGGCCTCTCAGGAGAAGTGCCCTTTGAGCTGACACTTGAAGGCTATAAGGGGAGGACTGTGGGAATGATGAGGGAAGAGTTTTTTAGGCAGAGGAGGTACTCAGCTAGAAGAGTTGGAAGAACTGAAGGAAGCTCAGCGAGGCTGGAGCAGAGTGGATGACTAACGACCACCCAACGTGCTAAATGTTTCACTGATAAATTTTGTATATTATTTGTCTCCCTCTACTAGAGTGCAAACTTCAGGAAGGAAGGTATTTTTGTCTGATTTATTTACTACTTTATCCTCAGTGTCTAAAACAGTGCTTTGAATGTAGTAGGCACTCAGTAAATACGTTTGAGTGAATGAATGTGTGAATGAATGAATAAGAGTGTGATGAAAGAAAACTAGAGAAGTAGGCAGGGATGACATCATACAGGGTCTATGATAAATGCTTGGATTTTATTTTCATGAAGTGGCAAGTAACAGGAATTTTAACAGAAGAATTACATGATCTACGATAGCCTTTAAATATCAGTCTCCACCTGACTTTCAGGTGGAAAAGGGTTGGAGGTTGGCAGTTGAAGAAGCAAGTTAAAAGTCTATTGCAGTAACTTGGCAGGAGGCATCATGGTACTGTTGGCAGTGTGGATGGAGAGGAAGAGATGAATTCGTGATAGTTTTTGCAGGACAATAGCAGGATTTGCTGATGGATTTTGCGGTTGACATTGCAGATTGATTTCCTAATGTCCATTCTCCCCTTCTTCCTTATTAATATAATGTTATAGAATATAAATGATGTAACATTTACAATGTAAGTGTTGTTTGGGGGTAAGAGTGTGCCTAACTGAAAAGAAAATTCTGTATTTTCCAGCTTCCCTTGCAACTAAGGGTAATCATGTGATGTAGTTCTGACCAATGAGATGTAAGAGGGAATTGCTGCATAGGGGATTCTGGAAAAGCTCTTTAAAAGGAAGTGGATTTAACTGCCAAACAAATTTTTTCCCTTTGCTCTTCCTCTTCTTCTTGCTTGAATTGCAGATGCCGTTTGGAGTAGCTACTTTGAGGACAAGAGACAAAAAGCCTGAGGAGAAAGTCACCATCAAGGAAACAGAAAGATTAAAGAGTGAGCATGATCTTTGATCCAGAGCCCCCATCTCACCCTGGACTGCCTTCTTTTGGAATTCCCTTGTGGAAAAAAAAAATAAACTCTTATTTGGTTAAATCATTGCAAGTTAAATTTAGTTTATATATCACCACACTTATTTCCAACTGATTCAGATTGGATGTGGGAGCAGCAAGATAGGATAATTCTATTTTTTCCCCTTTTCTTCAAACAACTGTTCAAATGGAAGACTGGGTGAGGAACAGATTTTAAATGGAGGTTGTGTGTGTCAGTATGTATATGTTTGTGTCTCTCTGTGTGTGTGTGTGTGAGAGAGAGAGAGAGAGAGAGAGAAGATGAAACCCAAGACTTCCATTTTGGATAGTTTAAGCTTGAGATGTCTGTTAGACATCCACATTGTAATGTTAACCAAACAGTTGGTTTTGTGACCTTGTCTTTCAAAGAAGAGTCTGGAATAAAGATAGAAATCTGGCAGTTGTCAGCATAGAGATGGTATTTAAAGTCATATAAATGGCTGAGATTTCCCAGAGCAGGAGAGTGCATAGATGGAAGAGCAAAAGCTCCATGGCTAAACCCTGAACATGTCAGCATTTAGAGGTGAGGAGAGGAAGAGTCGCTGTTAAAGAAGAAGGAATAGCCTGTGGGGATTACCAGGAGGGCAAAGTGATGTCAAGACAGTGGGTTTCCTGGATCCACCTCGTTTTTGCGTGGCACACTCACGTTGTGCAGCACCCATTGGACACTTTTTACATCCTGCACTGGATATTACTTCTCTTCTTGTGTGTAGGCTGCTTTCCCTCTTGTTGCGATTTCCGGTCTCCAGGGACTGGGGTCATGTCTGTCCTTTGTAGTTCCCCAAACCAGGCACAGCACTTCACCTTGAGGCGATGCTCACTAATGCTTGGCAGTGGTAATCTGTGCCTGCTGGGGGCAAAGAGAAAAAAGAGGGTGTTTAGAAACAGAAAGCTAGTTTGGAAAATGAAAAAATTGGAAAGTATGCTCAATCCTAGGTTGAAAGGCTCCTTGAGCAGTAGAATGAGATACATTATCTGACTAGAGAGAAGGGTTTTTAAGAATTTTGAGAGCATAAGTTGGCTATAGGTAATAGGGCCTAGGAAAAATCAGAAAGATGAAAGAAGAGATGGTGCAGAATCCAAAAATTTCATGATGTCAGGGTTCAGGTGCAGAGAGTAGCTTTCACCAGAAACAGTAAGGGTTTATATTAGAGGTTGAGCAGGAAAGGACGGCATGTTCCCAGGGCTGGGATGAGCTCATGATGGCTGCTGGGGTGAAATAAAGAGGAAGGAACAATAAAACCAAGAATACATGCTGACCCACAGTTATGGCATAGGCTTATTCTCGAGATTTCCTGCAGTGGTCTTTGGCACAAAGTGCTGATGTCCTATGATGGAGGCCTATGTTGTGGGAGGGAAGTAAAGCCCTGGGCTAGAAGGCCAAACTCCAAATCATTCACTTATTCACACATTCATTCATATTTGGTATGCAATTACTATAAGCAAGTCCTGAGGATACAGTGGTGTAAAAGGCAAAACATATACCTGATTTCATGGAACTCATATTCTAGGGGTGGTTTGTGAATATATGAGAACAATAACTAGAAAAAAATAATGAACAAGGTAATTTCATGTAGCGATAAGAGCTATAAAGAAAATCAGACATGACGATTTTCAGCTAGAGCTACCCAAAACATGATCTTTGAGTCAACAACATCATATGAGCAATGAGTTTGTTAAAAATGCAGAATCTCAGAAGACGGCCCAGACCTGCTGGCTCAGAATCAGCATTGTAACAGGATCCCCTTGTCATTTCTTTGCATGCTAATGTTTGAGAAGCACAGGGCTAGACAGTGGGAAATGAAAGGTTTCTCTGCCTAGGCGACATCTGAGTTGAGACTTGAGTGAAGAAAAGTTGTCCATGTAAAGATCTGGGAGCAGGCCGGGCGCGGTGGCTCAAGCCTGTAATCCCAGCACTTTGGGAGGCCGAGAAGGGCGGATCACGAGGTCAGGAGATTGAGACCATCCTGGCTAACACGGTGAAACCCCGTCTCTACTAAAAAAAAAACACACACACACACACAAAAAACTAGCCAGGCAAGGTGGCGGGCGCTTGTAGTCCCAGCTACTTGGGAGGCTGAGGCAGGAGAATGGCATAAACCCGGGAGGCGGAGCTTGCAGTGAGCTGAGATCCGGCCACTGCACTGCACTCCAGCCTGGGTGGCAGAGTGAGACTCTGTCTCAAAAAAAAAAAAAAAGAAAAAAAAAGATCTGGGAGCAGAAGGCTCCAGGCAGAGGGAACGGAAACTGCAAGGGGCTGGATGAGAACAAGCTTGGCTTGTTTGCAAAACAGAAAGACCTGTGTCTTCGTCATGGAGCACCTCTTCTCCTCTGTCCTTACCTGGTTAGTCCTCACCCAGCTGTCAGACCTCAGCCTAGACCTCACTTCCTCTGGGAACCTTCCCCAACCCTCAAACACCCTTCCTGTCCAGCCCCACCCACCCAATTCTAGTCCTGCATGAGAGCGGTCTGGCTGTTTTCCTCCCCAGCATGCCTGTGATCTTCGTACTGAATAGGTGGTATGTAATTTTGTTTAATGACAACTCAAATGAAAGTGAGAAATCTAGAAAGATGGAAGAGGCAGGCTACAAAAGCAGTTCATACCACAGCTTTGTTTAGGGGCAATGTCAGTAACTCTTGAAACCTTGTAGCCATATCCTGGGCAGAAGCACCACAGCCTGCTCTCTGTGGAGTCCTCGTACACTCCCTTTCTTTTGACCCTCATTGCTCTGAGATCTGTGGTCAGACTCTCTGCAAATATTTCCTTTCAAGCAAGGATTCGGGGTCCAGCAGAGCATGTGGGCTGCTAGAAAGGACATGCCACTGAATAAGCTACAATGCAATATGTTGGATGCAATCAGGTAGTGGAGAACAAGTAACTGTTGGAGCTCAGAGAAGGGCTGGGCACCACATTCTGGAGGGATTTAGGAAGTTCCATTTGAAAATGCTGGCTCTTAAGAGAGGAAGAAGGATTTTTTAAGTTTAAGGGAGTGGTGGCAAGGTGGCAGTAATTGGTGGTGAAGGTGACGGAGGGCAGTGATGGTGGTGGTGGTGATGCTGGCTTTGAATGATGTGGGTGGCGATGATGGGAGATGGTGGTGGTGGTGGTGGTGATGACAGTGATGGCGGAGGAGGGTGGGATTGGTGAAAAGGGGGATGGCATCAGTGGTCAGATGGCTGTGGTGATGGTAGCAGTCATGGTAATCATGGTGATGGTGAAGTGTATTCTAGATGGAGGTCGAAACATGCCCATGAACGTAAAGTCATGAAAGATCTCTTTAAGTCTAGAAACTGGGAAATGTTCACGTGGTAGGGTGGCCACAGATGGACAGTTAGGTTGGGAACAGATGTCAAGGCCTCGTGGGCCAAGATGAATTCATTTTCATTAAAGTTGAAGTAGGTAATGAGCTTGAAGAGAACTGGCTGCACTGTGAGGGAGGAGGTGATGTTTCCTGTTATAATTACCTTTCTCGTTTTATTTATTTTTAAGACGGAGTCTCGCTCAGTTGCCCAGGCTGGAGTGCAATGGCGAGATCTCAGCTCACTGTAACCTCTGCCTTCCGGGTTCAAGCTATTCTCCTGCCTCAGCCTCCTGAGTAGCTGGGGCTACAGGTGTGTGCCACCACGCCAGACTAATTATTGTATTTTCAGTAGAGACGGGGTTTCACCATGTTGGCCAGGCTGATCTCGAACTCCTGGCCTCAGGTGAGCTGCCCATCTTGACCTCCCAAAGTACTGGGATTACAGGTGTGAGCCACCATGCCCGGCCCCTTTCTCGTTTTATAATTGTCCAGTGGGACAGCAATAGGGAAGGGTCAAAGGAATATATGGAATATTCAAAAATCTACTTCTCCTTAAATCCAGCATCCTAGAAACTGGAAGAATTTCCCCTTTGGGACAAAGTAATACTGAAATTATTCAAGAAAGATATTTAGTTATCTCCACTGTATGTTTTCATATGTTTTCATCTACTCAATTATTCATTAATTTCTTTACTCATTCAAAATGTTTTTATTGAATACTTGCAAAGTTCAATGCACAGGGTATGATGGCCAAAAAAACAAATAAATGACATCTTCAGCCCTCAAGTAGATTACAATCTAGTGGATACACAACAGATAGGACTGGGCAGAGCACACAGCACTGAGAGAGTCCTGTGTGCTGAACCTGACTTTGCAGACCAGGGCAGCTCATTAACTTCTTCATTCGTCACTTTCTTCCTGAGTCTTTATTGTGTTCGCGCTACTGTGTTAAAGAATAAGAGCATAAGCCAAATAGTTCTTGCCCTAAGAAGCAAGACGTTTACAGTCTAAGGAGGAAATGTCTCCAGACCTCTTTACTCCTCATCTATATTATTTATGTATTTGTGTATAGGGGGAGGTTGACCAGAAGATTTTTAAGGTCCTTTACATATTTAATATTTTATGACAAAATGATTCAAGATTTGTAGACAGCACCTTCATTTTATATATAAACCCAAGTTAAAGTCCATATTTTATGCTAACTTTGCTAGATGCTCTAAAATTACAGACCTCCCCTCCCCATCCCCCACCTCCTCACACAGAGTAAGTTATTTTGAATCCTTGTAAAAAGCTTATGGTGGATTCATATGGGGTTGGTAGTCAGTTTTCAAGCCTAGGTGCAGGGTGCGTGGCCATCCCAGGGAATTTCAGGACCCTGAAGGACATGGCTTGGGACGTAGTCACGTAATGAAAGAGCTGGTTGTTCTGTGTTCATGCTGGGGAATGTGGTTTGAGTGGCTGTGGGAACTTCAACTTTGTGACTTTCTGTGTAACTGAAATCGCAACCCCCAAGTGTGTCGCAGTGACTTCTCTGACACAGCACATGTAACGCAGCTCTCTCCTGATGTCTGTTTTTCTTGCTCTCAGGAGAAGAAATGGCCTAAACAATCCTCATGGGCCAGCAGTTGAAAAAATATTTGTTTTGGTTTTTTTGAGCGCTTTCCCCGGTGAAACGTGGACATTTTGAGGGGAAGGGAGATCCCCATTGTGTACGTTTGATTCATTTATCCTTAGCAAATCAATTGTTTCAAGTAGAGCCTTTATGTCCAAGAAGGCTATAGAAAGCTTTACTGCCCTTTTCCTTTCAAACAGGAAGTTGCATTTGGCCAAAAGTAAACAAATGTGAACCCGGGAAGGTTTGTTTAGTTTCTAATGCTGACTTCAGGACCAGAGAATGGAGTCTGTGCTTGGCAAAAATGCCTTCTCTGGGATCTGTCTGGGCCAAAATATTCTCTGCTTATGACCTGGCCTTTGTGCTCTGGTAAACATCCTCCTCTTACCAGCCCCCAGAAATTCACTGCCAAAGTCCACAGGCAGTTGTGCTTGCTTATCAGAAATATTCTAAAGGTGATGGCAACTTGGAAACATACTTTCAGCAGGACTTAGCTTTCTGGAGAATGGCCACTGTGAAAATGGCCTGTGGCTTGGAAATCTCATGGGGTATGAATGTAATTTGACATTCTTTGTGCGCAGGCATGGGCTAGCCCCTCTGGGTGAAGAAGCTTCCAGGAAAGTGACTGCTACTACTCAGCTAACAATGTAGTGCTCAGCTAACAATGTAGTACTCAGCTAACAATGTAGCACTTTGTAGGACTGAGCTCACGAAAGTCTCAAACAATCCTAGGAGGAAGGCGCTATTATTATCTCCAGTATACAGACAAGAGAACTAAGGCTTAAGAAGTCTATGAAACTTCGCTCAAGCTCACACAACTAGTCAAGTATCAGAGCCCTCAGCTCTCTCTGCCTTCTGATTTAGAGATTTTAATTAGTGCAAGTTCAATATCTAAACTCTAGGAAGTTGCTAAGTATTTGGGGTAGAACCACACGATTCAGGTGATGATCAATGTATGACAATTTATTATGACAGGCCAAAGAATTGAGCAAGTAGCATTTAAAGTTTTTGACGAATGGGCTTAATGTCTTGTTCCAGGAAGGATTGAAGGCAGCTGATATAAACTGGGCAATATGTGAGTAGGTAGAGATGGTGAGCTCTAGAGGAATTTGGGATGATTCTCAGAGGAGGGACTCCAGTTGGACCTTGAAGGATGAGTGGGAATTCGGTAAGTAAAGAACATTTCAGATTTGGGGAATCAGAATCAACTCTTTTTTCGGAGGCTTGCGTTCGAAGCTACTTCATGAAAATGTTCTAAGTACACGCGGTGACCTTCCTTGGGCTGTGCTCCTGCACTTGCTGAGCTCTTATATTCTTGAGAGAGGTCTTATCAACCTAAACATGCAAAGAAACGTGTGGCCTGTGAAGTAATCCTTTACCAAGAGCACGTGCCAAAGCTAGTCAATTTTGGGCCAGAAATTCTCCCCACCCCACCCCGCCCTGCCCTGTCATTAACCAATTCTCCCCACATCCTAGTGTCACCAGTCTTTTCATGGTTCTGAAAACATGTTATTGCTTAAGTGCATTTCTCTACCATACTTTACAGACAGTATCACTAGTCCTCACAACTGCTGTAATATGGTAAATGACATTAGGCCCATTTCATAGGGGAGGAAACTGAGACTGAGAGGGGTTAAGAACTTTGCCCAAGTCATACAACTTCTTGGTGGTGGAACCAACTAATTGATGGAAGAAACAGATCTGATGCCAAAGCCCATGTTCTCTCCACTCTACCACATAGTCTCCTTAGAACTGAATGAAGACTCCCCAGGTAGTTTTTAGCTAGTATTCTGGATTTGTATAAAAATCCTTATAAGATGTTAACAACTTTAAGTCCTGTGGTGGTACGGGGGACCTGAACACCTGGGTGCATTTTCTTTTATTCACTCTAACAGGGACACAGATCTCTGGCCTCTTTCATAGAAACCCCACTTTTTGAAGTGTCTCTGTTTTGTTCACTCAGGAGAACAGATCAGCATCTCTCATGCAAGGCCTGGCTCTGTGCCCATCTCACTTTTGCAATGAATTTAGCAACATCTGCTTTGCCCATTAAAGTGATTTTTCTCTTCCTGGCCCTGAGCCTGTATGCTTGCTGCAATTGATTACTAGCAATTTCCTTCCCAAACCAGAGGGTTCAGTGAACTCTAAATTGAATTGTTGCTCACTGGTCTCCTTTGGACCAATTGCATATGGCTTACGTGCAAAATGGTCAAGTCACTCAGTTCCCGAATCTATAGGGTGATGATTCTGGTTAAACATGGGAGAGGACCTGATGAGTGACATTTCCCATTTTTGCACACAGTGGCCTAGGACTGTGGTCACTTCTGTGTTTCTCAATTTCAGGTGGGGGAGGGGATGAAGCCACCTTGCTTACAGCAAGGCTGTTGAAGTACACACCCTCTTTCCTTTCAGTCATATTGCAGCACCAATGGCCTCAGATGTAGCTGCCTGGAAGCCTTGTTTCAGAGACGTCTGAGAAACATATATCTAGCTCCAGAAGTGGCTTAGAAAGACCTCAGGAAGATGTATATCAGTGTACCCTTTTGAAGGTGACAGTGGATCCCTTTAAGTGGTTCAGGCAGCTTTTTAAGATAAAGTAACACCCAAAATGATGCTGAGCCTATATCTATCCTGCTGCCCATCGTGATTGGCAGGTATTTAGTTATCCTTTGAGATGCAGTCGAGTGTTACCTCTCAGGAAGCCTGCCCGTGTCTCATTCAACCCTGTATTCCCAATATCTAGCACAGTGAGTACAGGTAGTACACCCTCAGTGAAAGGACGAATGAGTGAAGGATGCTGCTCTTCTCGTGAGAAGATTTTAAACTGGTACTTTGCTCTGAGCTGTCCTTGAAGTGTCTCTCCTTCCCCACGGCCATGATAACTTTACACAAGGACAGTGAGGAGTTGTTGGTTATTTAGAGAAGTGAAAGTCAGGAGTCTCCTCCACCACATAGTCCTAAAAAAGAAAAAAAAAAAAAGCCCAAAACAAAGGAACTTATTACTGACCAAATTGCTTCCATATATCAGGGAGGTTAATTTAAAGCTAGGCATCTATAAATAAGAAAAAACTAGCATAAATGACTAACATCATGTAATAGTGACAGTTACTTGAAATCATTTGAGTCATTGCACATTCTGTTTCTTTGAACAGACATTCCCCATTTCCACCACAATTGCTGACTGCAAACCTACCTGTATCAGCAGCCACTTCTGAAATGATTATTGCAGATGAGACTGCAAATATCCTATTCTTGCAGAACTCTTTCACAAACATCTTTAGCATTGAGTTTGGGGCCTTTTGCCTTTATTTCTGGAAGAGATCTCATTTATAGTATTACTATAGTGGAAAAAGATGAGAAAAAGCAGAGTATTCCGAAAAGCATGGCTCAGCTTGAAACTATGTGATCCATACCTCTTAACCAAAGGGATTCTGAACTGCAACTCCGAAGTGTTTAGAGAGTCCTAGGCTTTTTAGCTTCTAGAAAGGCCTTAGGTCTTTATTTCTTCATTTAATCCCTGCACACTGGCAGGTGGCCCTGTAGACTTACAGAGGAAATGGGCTAGTGAACTTCAAGGGAAACTTAGCTGGGCTTCATATGACGATATGTAGTTAGGGAAAAGACATTCAGCATTTTTTTTTCTAGCTTTGAGAACCTAACAGGAAAAAGACTGGGGAAATGTTCCAGTTGTCTGCCCTTGGACTTTACCATCGGTTTATCAGACGCAATTAAACTGGACATCTTTCCTTTCTCCAGTCCCTAGCAGTAGAGAGGAAAGACCTCAGTCTCCCATGTAATGAAAGGAGATGATTTGTGCTTAGTCATGCTGTTTCAGTTCTGCTGCCTGTCACCCTGGTAGTTGGGATTAAAATACATTCTTCCCCTTTCCAGAGTTTCTTGCTCAAACTGAACAGAACTTTTCCAAGAGAAATGGATCACTCTAAGATTCAACTCACCGGGCCCAGGCTCAGTCCGAAATTCCAGGTTGAACAAATCATTAAGGATAGGGATGTGTTACAATCTACCCAGAGCTAACTAAACCTCCTCCACCATCAGCTCGCCACCACTGCCACCAAAATGGCGGTTCACATGAAATTAATGCCAATCATGTGCCAGACACTGCATAAGCACTTAATATATTCGATTTCATATGTGATCATCACACAGCTCCGTGAGGTAGGTTTTATAATCACTTTATACAAATAGAGAAAATGAAACTCTTAAAATTTAATTTTTTTTTTTTTAGGCAACACGTGTTTATTGAGAGTATAGGGCATGGTGCAAAGTTCTGGGGACAGCACAGTCTCCTCAGGCTCTCAGTGAAAGCACATTGAAACCTGTGTGCTGTGACAGGCTACAGAGGAAGTCTTTGAGCCCTTCATGTGTAGTGGGTTTAATTCTTCTTTTTTCTTGATTTTCACACGCCCCTGCACTTCCTGCTCTTTCCTGGGCCTGGAAGCGGAAGTACTGAAATACTGAGACAAACTGTTCTTAAGGTTTTTATAGGCTGGTCAAAACCAGGAAGGACAAGACATCAGAAGGCTGGTTCTCTCTGTGTTCTCTCGGTCTAGGGGACAAGAGCTGGGTCTTGGGTCCCTTGACCATGTTTCTATTCTTCCTTTGAATTGGTTGGGCTCAGCAAAATCAGTCAAGAATTTAATCTTAGCTGCAGCTTCATTGTTCAATGACAGGCTGATTATTATTTTTTCAACTTCATTTTTCATCGATAACCGAAAGGATATGTCTTCAGTGGAAGGAGATGCTCATATTGATTTTGTGACTTTAGATTGGTATATGCACTGATTTATTTATCCAACAAATATTTATCAAGCATCTACTTGTATGTCCTTCATGAAAAGCCCTCATGGAGCTTATATTCCAATGGAGGAAAGAAAGTAAACAAAAAAGTTAAATATGCCACATGTGAGAAGATGAAATTACTATGGAAGAAACTGAAGTGAAGGGAGGATGGGGAATGTTTGGTTGGTGGGTATTGCAATTTTAATAGGGTTGTTAGGGAAGGCCTTAGGAAGAAGGTAATAGCTGAATGAAGATCAAAAGGAGTTGAGGGAGCAAGCTATGTGGATATGGGGGAAGAGGGCTCTAAGCAAAGAAAACAGCAAGTGCAAATGTCCTGAGGCTGGAAGTTGCCTAGTGTGCCTCAGGAATAGCAAGGTGGCCAGCATGGCTGGAGCACCATCAGCAAGAGGGTGAGAGGAAGAACCTATAGTCAGAGGAAATGGGGTCAGATTGTGTCATGAGAACCCTGAGAATAGAGGAAGTCCATGAGGTTGTTCGGTGAGTGAGACAGGGAGCCTCTGGAAGGTTTTAGCAAAGAAAGGTTGTGATCTGATAAAGTAATGTTGAATTAGTTATTTTTGCTGAAGCACTGATGCCTTCTGCTGACACTGGCTTATGCATGAGAAGCAAGAGATAATGAATTTGAGATTTGATTGAGTCTTCTGACCCTCTGTGGGTACCACTCCCATTTAAGTGGAGGCCAGGAAGGCTCGGAGAGTTTTAGTGACTTCCTCATGCCATTAGTCATACAACTAGTAAGTGGATGAGGTAGGTAAGGTAGGCAACACAGTTTAAGAATGCCTTATGGCTGTGCTCCTTCTAGAGGCTAAAGGAGAGAGCCTGTGTTCTTGCCTTGTATTGTGTTCAGAGGCTGCCCACATTGCTTGGCTGAGGTCCTCTTCTTTCATCTCTAAAGCTAGTAATATCACATCTCGATGACCCTTCTTCCTTTGTCAAGTCTCTTTCTCTGACCTTAGCTGGAAAACATTCTCCACTTTTAAGAATTCCTATGATTAAGCTGGGCCCACCCAGATAATCCAGAGTAATTTTCCCTTCTCAGAGCTTGTAACTTTAATCACACCTGCAAGGTTGCTTTACAATGTCAGGTAACATATTCACAGGTTCTGGAGATTAGGGCATGGGCATTTTTGAAGGACTGCTATTTTGCCTAGAGCACCATAATTATTAAACACTTTCCATGTTTTATTACATTTAAATATGATGACAGCTACAACAGGCAGGCAAGAATGTTATTCCATTCTTTTCCCCAAGGTTAAATGGTTAGTGAATGCCAAGGAAATTTGGAAAAGCCTGGAATAATTAAGGGCAAGTCAGCTTATTAACAACAGGACTCAATGTCTTAGATTAACATTGTGAGTCTACAGAAAGTGTGGGTGTGGGAGGGGGTAGGAAATGGAGAGGGTAGATGTAGAATACAGCACTTGATCTTGTGTCCTTTGGCATCTTTAAATAGAAATTTGAGAGCTTAGTGGTGTGTGAACACACTTTAAAAATGCTACCCTAGACTATAAGCCATCCACAGGGCAGGAATTATCATTTGTTCCTCTTTATACCTTTGGGTTCTGGCAGAGTGCCTGACTTATTACTGATGCTGAATAAATATTTTATTACTGAACTGAACTTCCTTCATTCCTCATACCCTATATTTTGAGCTTTGAAGCACTTTCAACATCTTTGTTCTGTTTCTAACCAATTATGTATTTTATTGTGCATCATTCATGTGCCTTGGGTGGTGGGGATATCCAGACTTGTAGGATAATTCCCTGCATTTTTGTAATACTTGTCACTTTCAAAGTTTATTTACGTGTATAACCTTAAAACTAACTCTGCAAGACAGGTATTGCTCGTTTTATGGATAAGAAAATGAGGTAAGAGAGGTTTTCAGCTCATCTGATATTATCCAGCTGCTTCTACGGTGGTATCTTAGCTGCACACTAGAAATTCTCATTTGATACTTGCTAGTTTAGAATATGAGTTTCCTGTGGCTGCTACAACACATTACCACAAACTCGATGGTTTAAAACAACAGAAATTTCTTCTCTCACAGTTCTGAAGGCCAGAAGCCTGATACCAATTTCACAGAGTCAAAATCAAGGTGTTGGCAGGATACTCTACAGTCCCTCCGGAGACTTTAGGTGAGAATCCATTCTTTGCTTTTTCCTCATGGCTGCTGGCATTCCTTTGCTTGTGCCTGTGCCATTTGAAGGCCAATATCTTCAAGTCTCTCAATGCTATGTCTACACATTGCCTTCTCTTATGGGTGTCTCCTCCACTCTGTGTCAAATATCCATGTAAAAAGGTTGCCTGTTATGGCATTTACAGCTCACCTGAATAATTCAGGACAATCTTCCCAACTCAAGATCCTTATCTTAAGCACACCTGCAACAACCCTTTATCCAAGTAAGATAACACTCACACATTCTAGGGATTAGGACCAGATAGTTTTTGGGGACCATTTTTCAGGCTTCCACAATACTTAATATTCTCCCCCGACCAAAGAAAATCTGTCTATTTTCTTTATTTTGATGGTTATGAACGTAATTCAAGTGTCTTATCAAAAAGTGTCTTACTGAAAAACTCATAATTTAATATAGAAATGATTAATAATTAACCCTTGACATTTGGTATACTTCGTTTTTCTTTTTGCTGTGCCTAAATTTGTATGTGTGAATAAAATACGGGTTATACTCTTGGTCCTGTGTTGTTTTCACTTCCCCTGGTCGTTTTTCCTGACCACACATTCTTCTCTTGAGGTGGGCATAGGCCCCTAAGGAATTTATATCATGTCACTTCTAAGTGTTTGCTTCACTCTACAGTTTTAGCACACATGAGTCAGAGGGACAGGAGGGTTCTAGTTATCTAGCTATCCTTGGATCTTCCCTATCCATCTCCCTGCTTTTAATCAAGCCACAAGTCCTAGAGATTTCCTCTGCAAAGTCATCATTTGGTTCCCCTAAATTCACACTTCTATTATGCTTCTCCAAGGGAATGACAAGAACCAGAACTGGGGTGACAGTAACCCTTACTTCACCCATTTCCAGGTTTGCTTCCCTCTAGCGCATCTCCAGTCCTGTTTTCAGCTCTCCATTGCCTACCCCCTCCCCTGCCATTTGCATTAAATTAAGTGAAAAATTCTCAGTCCACTGTTTAAGGCTAGTTATATTATAACCCCACCTAATCATCTAACTGACTTACATTGTATATCTCAGCTAAATAGACAGCAGGGACTTTCTGCCCTCATATAACTGCCTGGTCTCTGTACCATTGCTCAAGCATTTCTCCTCCTCTGGAATGTCTCCCATCCCTCTCCCCGCTTTTTTGGTTGTTGAAATTCTACCCGTCTTTCCCGGCTTATCTCAGACCCATCTCAAATCTCCATGAAGTCTTTCTTGACCTTACCTGGCAGGCGTGCCTTATCTCTCCATTGAACCTCTTCTGTGGGACTTTGTACCTCCACTGTGGGGCTTATCCCATTTTACAGTTATTTGTGTGCTTGTCTTTTCTTTCCTACTAAATTATACTCTCTTTAGGCCAGGGACTAGGTCTCACTCTTTGTGAAGTTCTCCATGGAACGGTAGTGCCTTCTGAAGTTCCCAGAGCACACTCAGTGCCTTCTGAATGCTGGCCAAGTTGTCCGCAAGAGCATATGCAGTCAGAGCAGTGCTTTGCTTCATATGTCATTAGTGGGGTGAGTGAGAGAGCAAGTGCTCGCTGAGGGGTAAGTAGAACCCCTTGTGTTTCTATGGACCATATTGATTTTTATTTCTACATGCAATATCTTGGTGATTCACAAACACCGGTGAAGCCTTCTCACTACCTTTGCTGTTTCTTTGTACCACCTCCACTATTATTTTCATAGTATGTATTTTTTGAATTGATCCACCTTGCCTATACCAAGCCTTGTCTTAAGCTATAAAAATCCTTGAAAATACTGGGTTTGATGTGATACCTATGCACATTAAATAATTACAAGACAATTAAGCATCTTCACCACATAATAGTACATGGACCACACTTTGGAAAACCCTGCCTGAGACCCTGGTGGGACTTAAACAAGGTCACAGAGCCATTATCATTCCACTGGCATATATCCTCAAGATACAAGGCCTAGAAATAGAACATATAGAGTCTGTGATACTGCATGGTCCATCAGGACAGGGGCCAAGACCGTTTTGCTCACCATCCTATGGCAGGCCGTCTATAATTATTTCTTGAATCAGTGTAAAGCTTGGACATGCAGACACACATGCACACGTGAACTTGCACACACACATGTCAAGTCAAAGTCAGTGACTCTTCAAGATTTTGATTCACTCTTGACTTTCCTCATCATGTTTTCCTCAGACCTTAATTTAATGGAGTGATATTTGTTTTCCATTCCCCCCAGCCTTTGGCTTCACCTGTGAAACTTAGCAAGCTGCCGCTGCAGTTGCTGTGCTGGGACCGGCCAGCCAATCCCTGGCTTGTTGCTTCCTCTGCCACCTCCTTTGGGGCAGTTCCCTTGCCGCTCTGTCCACTCACATCTGTCACACGGCTGTGAAGCACTTCCCAATATACAGTGCACGAGAAATGCTTCACAATTCTACCCAGGACTTTTGATACTTGCTATGGTCAGTCACAAGAGCATCTGTCTCTGTGAATCTCTGAAGTGTCCTCACAGAAGAAAACAATTGCTCTGAAGAGATATTACAGACAGGAAATGCAGCATGGCAGTGTCACTCCAGGGCGACAGAGCTGCTCCAAGTTCCCTTTCTCCTCTACTGAAATTGTTCAAGCACTTGGTTCATCCTTCGGTATCATTTCATGCTAGACCCAGACTGGGACAAAGACGGATGCTTATATGTTGGAGATAGATTTTAACAGAATTTCTTCAGTGGAGTGCTCTGCTTCCCTGTTCTTCAGAAGTGAGACAGATTGTGGGGAGAGATTGCCTGGTATGAAAAGTGAGGGCTACCTGCAACTCCTTTTGCTTTCCCACCTCAGACCCCAGTGGAGAAAAGGAATGGGGAAGGGAGGCATGATGGGAGGCCACAGGTTCTAAGACAGGTTGAGCATCCCTCATCCGAAAGCCCAAGTCTGAAGTGCTCCAAAATCCAAAAATTTTGAGCACTAATATGACACCACAAATGGAAAATTCTGCACCTGACCTCATATGATGGATTGCAGGCAAGATATCTTACAGTCAAGACATAGTCACAGCTTTGTTTTATGCACAAAATTATTTAAAATATTGTATAAAATTACTTTCAGGCTATTTGTGTGTAAGGTGTATATACAATAACATAATTTTGTATTTAGACTTGTGTCCCATCTCCAAGATATCTCATTATATGCAAATATTCCAAAATCCAAAAATCTTCTGGTTCCAAGAATTTCAGATAAGGGATACTCAACCTCTAGGAGCAGCATTCATCAGTTTCAGGGTCAAAAAGAATGGAGTTTAAATCTCAGCTCCGCTGATGTTAGCCTATATGTTTCTTGCTTCAGTTTTGTCACCTGTAGAAGGGGAAATGATTCCTATTTCCCGACATTGCTGACAATGAGGATATACTGGAGGGAAATCATCTTATCACGAAGTATGGCACATAGTGGGTACTGAGAAATGTGAGTTCCTTTCTCCTTGCTGCTAAATATTCCTGCATCATTTGTGATCAACTTATTCTGGCATCCCGCTCTCCATTAAAGTTTACAGTGTCTTGCAATGCCGTGAGCTATAAAGACAAACAGACACAGATGAAGTGACTTGAAATTTTTATAAGATTGAGTCCAAATGTACTTCTAGTAGAGCTCAAATTCTGTCGTGATGTTTACAAGAGGTTTCCAGGCCGGGCGCGGTGGCTCACGCTTATAATCCCAGCACTTTGGGAGGCCGAGGCGGGTGGATCATGAGGTCAGGAGATCGAGACCATCCTGGCGAACACGGTGAAACCCCATCTCTCCTAAAAATACAAAAAATTAGCCAGGCGTGGTGGCGGGCGCCTGTGGTCCCAGCTACTTGGGAGGCCGAGGCAGGAGAATGGCGTGAACCTGGGAGGCGGAGCTTGCAGTGAATTGAGATCACGCCACTGCACTCCAGCCTGGGCGACAGAGTGAGACTCCATCTCAAAAAACAAACAAACAAACAAACAAACACACAAACAAACAAACAAACAGAAAACAAGAGGTTTCCAAGCACTGGGTAGGAGTCTGCACATAAAGGTCTTTAGCCTGCCTCTCCATTTAGAGATTCCATAATTTGGTAATCTTTGATCTCACATCATACAGAAGGTATCCATATAATTTATTGTCCAAACTTGGAAACTTTTGAGAGTGAAAGGGATTGCTATTAAAATCACACCTAGACCACATGTGTAAATTAGGACGCTCAGGTTAATAGAGTGTATTTTCACCCTACTTAGGGTGCACAACTTTGGCACAAGCTCTGTGCAAGTTATGCAAGTTTACAGTTACCCAGCTTTCCTGTATTTTAAGTCATGCCAGTTCTTCTTTTCTTCTTTAGCCAATGACACTTGTTATCTAGGCAGGGACTTCTGGAAGGAAGGTTAACAATGTGTGGCACAGGATATAGGTAAATAACATACCATATATACATAAAGAGACAAATGAAAGCCAGAGGGTGAGCCAGTCCAGGATCCAGATAGTCCTGCAGCTCCCCACGGTGCCCCCCCACCTTCCCCTTGTAGCCACCGTGACAACAAGCTGCCGAGGGAAGTGTTGGCTGGGGAAAGGCCAACCAGATGCTGCTCCCAGAAAATCCAGGCCAAATTTGACATCTGTTTGTGGTCTCAATGGCTGGCTCTAATGTTTCAAATTCATGAGGATGAAAATTAAAGGGAGAACTTTCATCACTGCAGTCCTCAGGTACCAACTGAGCCTCTCGAATGGCTCTGGGGACCAGGATGCTGCAGCAGGTAGCTTAAACTTTACAATGAGTGCTGCCTAAATGGGGACAGGGATGTGGGAGGCAGGCCCAGAAGCGCAGACTGTGAGCTTGAAAGGGCCCTTAGAGATGTTTTGAGGCAAAGAGGAAGAAGATATGGGATTATAATCAGTAGATTTGGATTTTTCCTGTCTGTTAGAGAGGAACCTTGGTGTTCTCACCTGGAAATTGGGGATAACCAATTTCCACCAATGTTCATTGTCCAGAGTCACTGGAAAGGTAAAATGAGATAATGAACAGGAAGGAGCTTACAAACCACAAATTCCTATATAAATGCCAGATGTCATCATTATTGGAAATCCTCAGTTAAAACCCTTGAATTCGCAGATAAAAACCTGAAGTTCAGGGAAGTCAAGATTCTGGCTCGGTGTCAACAAACCCATTGATAAGAAGGGATGTTAACGGCATGTTTGTGATGAGGGAGGGGGACAAGTTACCTCATAGGGAGGGATGTCCACAACATGTGTGTGATGGGGGAGGGAGGACAGGTTTTTTCATAGTGGGGGACTGTTCATGGCATCTGTGTGATGGGGGAAGGCGGACAAGTCCCTTCATGGGTTGAGAAACAGTCCATGGCATATGTGTGATGGGGAGGGGGCAAGTCTCTCTATGGAGGGGGATGCCCATGACATATGTGTGATGGAGGAGGAGGACAAGTGTTTTCATAGGAAGGGGACTGTCCTTGGCATGTGTGTGGTGGGGAGCGGGACAAGTCCCTTCATAGGGGGATGTTCATGGCATGTGTGTGATGGGGAAGAGTTGACTGAGAAGGTAAAATTGAACAAAAATGGAAAATCAGGGACAAATCAAGAAGGCAAAAACATTTTCAAGGAATGTAATTTAAATGTGTGCTGGATGAAATGAGAAAAATGATGCCATGGTTATTTTTTTAGGCAGCAGGAGCCTTCACATCTTTTAATTCCTCATCATCGTGGATACTGACTAGAGTTGATTTCATCTGGACCTTTTCATCATGAGGCTTTGAGGCTATAGCCGATTATACTGGTAATCCAGCTGTGTCATCTCTGATTAAAAAGGCTCCTTGGGCTTGCCTGTCCTGCTTTTACACTAACGCATGCAACGGGGGCCTGGCCAGGTTGCAAAAGGATATGAGGGCCAGAGAAGATCTATCTTAAGTAGGAGAGGGTTGAGGCAGCTTAACAGAGCAACTAAGAGCACAGACCCCGGAGCCAGATTGGCTGGGGAAGAATCCCAGTGTTGCCACCGACCAGCTTTGCCGCCTTCAGCAAGTTACCTAACCTTTCTGTGCCTTGGTTTTCTCATCAGTAGAATAAGAATATAATCAGTCTTCACATGATGTGAGGCTGAAACAAGATAATACATTTCAAATGCTTAGAAAGGTACCTGGCACACATTCAGCTCTATTTATTGTTTGTTATTTTATTAAAAATAAAATGACTATCATTGATGGACATGGGTAAGAAGCAGTGAGGAGTAGAAAGAACATGAACTTGGCTATCAGACAGACTTGCATTTGAATCCTGATTCCACAATCTTTTAAAATCAACATTTATATTTTTCTAATTATAAAAGGCATATGTGTTTATAGTAGACAATTTAGAAAATACAGGAAGTAAAGACCAATCCTAAATGTACCACAGGCAGATGGCCACCATATTTCGTGTTGTTGGCAATGATATTTGCACTGGAGCCTGGTTCTGATGCTGGTGGCTTGTTGGTTTTTATTATTCCTCTTCTCTTTGTATATCCCTCAGGAAGATGTCTAGGAATCATTTCAGGGCAAGGCACTGTGAATGCTCAGTAAAGAAAATATTTTTTGACAATGAGAAGACCTTTGATATGTAACTCAGAGCCTTTAATCCACACTCTTTTTATGGTTTGTTCTTGACATTTCGGAGCTAGGGTTTCTGGTGATAAAGCATGCTAAACATTTAGATTGAAACTTATAAATTCCTTCTTCCAACTTCCCTGCTATAATCACTCAGCTGCCCACATTATTGTTGTCAATTGCCAAGGGTGGCTGGTGAGTGACAGGTAGGTTATTTGTACCTGGTGTGGGTCACACTTCCGCTTGGTCTGAGTGTTTTGTTTAATGCTCCACAAGAAGGCCATCGATGGGTAACAGAGTAGAAGTAATAGGAGAAGTCTACTGGGTGATGATTTGGCAGCTCAAGGAAAGTTGTAAATTAGGCTGTCAGAAGGGAACTTTCTGGCAAACTCAGTGAACAAACACAAGGTGTGTGCTGGCCAGAACTTGTAATAAGCTGACTTTCTCTTTCACTGGTGGTTTCCTCTTGTTGGTTTTTTGGTGAAGTGGTTAGACGTGTTAACTATCGCCTAAACAGAATATGGACTGTTCTGGGGTTGGGGATGCAGGGGTGGCCAACAGTGGGGAAGAGGAAAGGTGTAAATGTATGGATCCACAAGTCCGAGCAGTCTTCGATGGACTTGGAGAAGGGTTGACAGTGTAACCAAATCTAAATCTATGCTGGTCACTACCCATGAGCAATGGAGCATGGACTAAATGCTCCCAATAACCCCTCTCTCTGCTTTCAACTTCAGGGGCGCAGAGGGCCTATGATGTAAAATCATGACACCAATAGAAACCTTAAGGAGGTTTCTCTCGTTTCTCCCATTTAGTGAGCAAACTAGACCGTGTCATATATGACAAATCCAATTTTTAAGTCAATTTTCTTATCTTTAGTCACTGTAACAGCAACCGACACTGGTGGTGAAGCTATAAATGGATCAATCCTTCCCACGGAGGCCCATGTGAATATGGCCAAGTACCCACTTTAATTAGGGCAACCAAACATTTTAATTTGCCCAGGGAAGTCATAATTTATGCCTCTTGTTCTAACGAGTACATATTTATAAAACCTCCCTTTATTCTCAAAAATTTCTCAGTTAAAATAATAAATTATATGGGTCCCCAAACATGAACAAAATCAGGCAGGAGCCCTCCAACACACAGGCCAACTTTTCACACTGTCACTTTGCTCAGAAAAAGTTCCATTGTCTCTAAAAGACTCAGCCCTGGGGTCATGGACTGATTTTTTTTTTTTTTTTTTTTTTCATTTCTCTAGCAATATTGCTCCCCAACCAGGGACCACTGCTTTTTAGTGCATTGTTTTTCAAACTTTTTTCAGCAGCAGAATCTATTTTTTCAGATGAAAAGTTAGGCAGAGCTCCAATGTTTAAAGCAGATAAAGTAGAGCTTTTCCTGGTTGAAGTGGGGGCGGCAAGCTCAGGTACCCACACATTTGGCCTCTCTTGTTCTTTCCTTCTGGTGTGGGTCCCTACTGAATTTTATGGTTTCGTGGAACATAGATTAAAATTTACCACCAGAGCATAATGCTACCATCAATTTAACGTGTTGCCAGTTTCTCGATGAAATAGTTTTGTTCCTTAGTAGAGTCAGTTTAGCAATACAGCATTTATTTTACCCTGGCACAAGTTAATAATGATCAGGCTCTTAAAAAATATTACCCCAGGTCTCAGCCTCAATTCTAAGTTAGGTTACTCCATCACCTTAATTCTTCAAACCAGTGGAATCTTGACTACTTGTTTTGATGTCCTCTCCATGGAATATGTCTGAGGAATGACCATACCATGGCCTGTTTTACCAACCACAGGTCTCCTGGCCCCTGATCTTGGTAATTCTCTGATCTCACTTGTTCCCTTTCTGGGCCCTTCAGCCCAATTCTAGCTTTATGGCTTCTCCTCTGTAACCTTATCCTTTGTCTAGGATTTGAAATGCTGTTCCAGCAGACTTATTTTTCTCCTCATCCTCTCAAATCTTGAGCAGGTCATCCTAGGTCCCCTCTTTTGTTGAATTCTATTTTAAAATTCTCTGTATCTTTAAAAATGCCTTCACAGAACCCATCATACATTAAAAACCCTCCCTCACTGAATCTCAGGAGTCCCTTCCAGCTCTGCCAGTTCCATTATTTTAGACAGCTTATCCAAATACAGTCTTTCATCAGAAACAGCCGCATATGTACTGTTCCACACCTATATTTCAACCACAGTTGACTCAGCAGCCTGAGGACCCCCGTCAATTCTCAGCGATTCTGGGGATCAGGTTATTTTTCTTGGCACAAATCCAAAACATTGAGGCTAGAATTCAATATTAAGCTGATCTCCCTAGGATGTCATTAAGAGGGTTTAGTTACTGAAACACCAAAGGATATTGTCATAACACAGCAATTTCATTCAAAATGGCCTCATGCCCCAGATCGTTGCAATTGCTGCATTATAAATCTCTAATGCCCTTGGGGTGGGGGTTGGGTGGAGTGGAGGCTCATCAGCAATGGATGCCTCTGCATATTTGTTTATTTATTCAATAATGTTTAAAATGAAGTATTTTCTTGACAGCTGATTTGAGGTACCAGTAATTGCTTCTAGATATATAGAGATATCAAAAGGTTTTCTTCAACTTTTTCATATTTGAGATATTTGTGAAAAAGTCATTTATACTTTGAATGATATATGTTCATATATATTGCACATTACATACAGAAAACTTGGTCTGGATTTTTTTAAAAAGGATTTTTTTTTCTGTATTTAATAAGATCTTGTCATCCAATTCCTCAAACTTACACACTCTTATAAGGGGGAAGAATCAATAAAAAATTTCAACTTAAATCAAAGGATAGGGTCTCTCAATCTTGGCAATATTGACATTTTGGGCCAGATTTTTTCTTTGTTGTTGGGTACTGTCTTGTGCATTGTAGGGTTTAGCAGCATCCTTGACTTCTACCTAGTAGATACCAGTAATATCCTCTCTCTGACCCAGTTGTGACAACCAAACATGTTTCTGGGTATTATCAACATGCTTTTGATATTATCAATATGCTAAATTGATCTGGTTGAGGACCACTGCTATAGAAAGAGGAGTGATGCAAGAGGAAGAGTTGTACATAGAACAGTCTATGTCATGATAGCAGCTTCAGCTCCAGCCCCATCCATCGGGGTGATGGGGATGAAGAGTTGGCTTGCTTGCAGAATGAGGCAGCGTGGAACTAGGAGAGATTTTCTTCCAACAGACCCTGGGATCTCTCCTAAGTTTCTCCTTTTACAATTTTTTAAAGCACCTTTTGAGGTACCAGTAATTGCTTCTAGATATATAGAGATATCCAAAGGTTTTCTTCAACTTTTTCATATTTGAGATATTTGTGAAAAAGTCATTTATACTTTGAATGATATATGTTCATATATATTGCACATTACATACAGAAAATGGAAGTAACCATGTAGAAAGCATGCAAAGTTCTAAAATACTAAGTCACTGAGATACACATATATATACACACACATATATATACATACGTATATATACGTATATATGTGTGTGTGTATATATATGTATATATAGAGCCAACAATTCAGGGATGTGCTTATATCAGTTAGTTTTTGCTTCTAAGCAAACCAGTCCAAATTTTAGTGGCTAAAAAAGACACTTACTGCTCACGCATCAGGTTGGCTGGGGTTCCACACATCCAGGTTGGACTTGACTGGGCAGCTCTGCTTCTCAGTGTAGGTCTCTGGGTCAGTTGGGGCTGCAGCAGCTGGATGAGCTCTGCTCCATGTCTCTCTCCTTGTCCTGGGACCAGTAGGCTACTTGGGGGATGTTTGTCTCATGGTGAAGGAAGAGATATAACAGGAGAAGCAGAAACACATAAGACTTCTTGAGACCTAGGCTCAGAACTAGGATACCACCACTACCGCCTCATTTCATTGGCCAAAGCAAATCACATGGCTGCCCCTCAGAGGAGAGAGCTGCAAAGTCATATGGCAAAAGGCATATGGATACAGTGGGCGGGCGGTGGGGACGTGTGTGTCAGGGGAAAAGAACCATGGTCAATGACACGATCTGTCACAGCTCTTATTTTTAGAGTAATAATTTTGCTTTTATATAATTTCAGAACTGCACTCCTTATTTTTTTTCTGGACACCTCTGTAATGACAGAATATAATCACAGGACCGTTTCAAGAATGGAATCATCTGGTAGGGAAGAGTGAGCCAAACAAACTCTCAGAAATTTTATTTTAACTCCAGTTAGCTCAGTCTTGTATGAATTAAGCAGCATTATATTTCTGTGGTTTTAGAAAGTGGAAGAAGCTGGATTTGTCCAACACAGGGGCAGAGAAGAAATGCATTTTCAAAGATGTTTGTGAGATTAAAATGCAAAAACACCTATTTTTAAGGATTGGCAGATTGCAGATGTGTTGGCCAGAGGAATGTTGAGTGAAAATCTCTGGAATGTTTTAGCAACCTTTAAAATGTATTACCAGGAAATGTGTGCTGCTTGCCTTCTCTGCATCTTTTCAAAAGGTCTCTTGTAAATCCAGTCAAGCCTAGTCCAGGTACGGAGGTTAGGAAACAGTGATAAGTGAAAGGCATTCTCTGCTGCTGTGCCTCAGCTCCAGCCTGACCAAACACTGTTAGTATGGAACCCGAATCTGACCACTTCTTTTATGTTTACATTTGGTTTCAGTGTTATTTTTAACTGGTGAAAGAGCAGTTCAAAGTCATTTTTTTTTTTTTTTCTTGGCACTTACCGTAATCTCTCAAGGCTCAGTAGCAGAATGGCAATAAGTCACGTCAGAGAGCTTTAAACCTGGTGGAATTAAAAATCACTTACCTTATTACACATGTGAATGTGCTGAAGATGGATGGGTCAGGGTGTGCAAGGATAGGACATTATATCAGAAATCGTGTTTAATTGTTTTTACTGAGACCTTAGATTTAGAGGGTGGTCTACACATTTGACACAATTCATCCAAAATGGGGTGTGTACTCCACATCTATTGGAAGAGCTCAGAAACGGTGAAACCAAACCAAACCAAAATGCTGAGCATGTAAGTGCTAGAGAGGATACAGAGCCATGGGAACTTCAAATATTGCTGTTGGAAATGTCAAATGGTTCAGCCACTTTGGAAAATAATTTTACAATTTCTTAGTAAAGTGTACGCTTACCATAAGACCCAGAATCTCACTCCTGGGTAGTAACCCCAAATAAACTAAAACTGTGTTCACACACAAACTTCCACATGGAAGTTGATTATGGCTTCAATTGGTGAATGGATACACAAACTGTGGTGCATCTATACAGTGGAAAATTACTTAGCAATACATAGGAATGAACTACTGATACATGAAATAACGTGGTTAAAGCTCAAAGGCATTATGCTGAGTAAAATAAGCCAGACTCAAAAGGCTATAAACTGTGTGATTCCATGTATATGACATTCTGGAAAAAAGCAAGCCTATAGAAAAAGAGACTGTATTAGTGATTGCCAGAGGTTAGGGTCAGGGGATAGCTATAAAGAGGCATACGGAAAATTTGGGGGTGATGGAATTGTTCTGTATCTTAATTGTGGGAGTGGTTACATGACTGCATATGTATATCAAAACTCATAGAACTGCACACTAACAAGGGTGAATTTGTCCTAAAATAAGCCTATTTTTTTTTAAATGTGTGATCTTCCATAATCTCCTGTTTGTTTATCAATGTAACATACATATTGGTATAGTCACCAACTCATGCCTGCTTCTTTGGAAATGGTTTCCTGCCCACAGTTCCTACTGAAAGAATGGGCATAGACTATGCTTCTTCTAGGTGATTCCATATCCAGACCCCATTCGATGGGACCATGGGTAGATATCTACCCTAAACTGAAACAGTAAGATGCTCTCTCTCGAGACTTTAAGAGATATTGAAATCACAGCCCAGAGGGTGTAGATTTTGGCCTGCAGGTATGTTTTGTTTAGCACAGTGTTTAAAAAAATTAGTTGCCAACATAAAAAAGTGGGAGATTTCACATAGAAATCCAGATTTCCGGCTTCTCTTGAAGAAATGGGAGGATCTGGTAAAATGGTCCCAAATTCCCGCATGAAGACAATGACTGGAGCTGAGATCCATTGCCCCCTTCACACCAGCATGCACTCTCCATCTGCACAGCTTCTACCACTCCCTGTGTGAAGCCCAGTGGTGGCTGTGCTAGTGCTGTTAGTTGACTTTTATAGTTAAGGGAAATAGAAAATATTTCTTATATCTTTTTCTCTATCAAAACTGGGAAAACTGAAGATAGGCCATATTTTATGAAAAATGGGAATAAGCATATTACTTTGTGAAAGTAATGACTCTTCTAGTGGCTTACAAGAAACAAACTAAATGTGTCTGCTGAAAGAATATACACTGATCTCTTTCTGAAACAAACATAGCTTTCTACACTCATCCATGTTGCCTTCCTGGTCTTTAGGGATTTGAGTTTGCCCTGCCCTCCCAGTCAAAAGGTTCCTGAGTAAAAGAGTACTAAGGTTGCATAAAGTTGAAGATAAATAGGCACCATGGTGAGCTATATCCACGTGCAAGCTTGTGTCACTGGGGAGGAGGAATTGAGAGCCTTACAAAGAAGCAAGTCTACAGAGATTGAAAAATAAAGTGTGTGTGTGTGTGTGTGTGTGTGTGTGTGAGAGAGAGAGAGAGAGAGAGAGAGAGAAATTGAGCAGCATACGGATGTTCAAAGGAGAGTGTAAGTGAATTTTCTTTAATCACTTATAGAAGAAGTTGGGATTATAACCCAAGTCTTCCGATCAGTGCTTCTCAAACTTTAACAGGCACACATATCCTGGGGAGCTTGTGAAATTGGCCATTCTCATCCAGCACATCTGGAGTGAGGCCTGAGATTCTGCATTTGTAATGAGATCTCAGGTGATGTCAACGCTGCTGACCACATTTTGGGCAGCAAGGCCCCAAATCATACAGTCTACAAAGAAATGGTAAAAATTTACCAGCCTCAGCTTTGCTTTTTAACCACCATCTCTCCATTGAAGGACTTGGTAAAATCAGTTTATGGTCACTTACTAAAGAATATCACTCCCCCGGAACAAGGTGCTATTTACAGGTTAGTGGGTGCTGGCACTCTGGAAAGAAAGAATAATTTTGTGATTGCCTGGCTGGCACCTTAAGAGAAGCCATCTGGATTAGCAGCCCAGCTGAGTGACTGTGCACCCTCCCTGCTTAGTCTTGACTGCTTTGCTCTGTGGCCTTAGGCAAATCACCGTAGTCTCTGCTTTCTCACCACTCAAACGGAGGTGAGTTTTTGACCTTGTAGGATATTGTGAAAGATTTAATTAGCATTTGTGAAAGCTTGCAAGATCTATAGAGGAAAGGTACTTCAGAAGAACACAGTAATTTATAGTCACTATCATCATTTCATTACCGGTTTAGTTGATCTGCCAGGCAAGTCAGTCTGAAGGAAGCTGTGTCTGTAATCTACAGCTCCCTCATGGTTGAAAATACTGTGGGGAGGAACATAACAGCTGTCTGTGGAAGAAGAGAAACTGTGCTTCTTTTTCACAATTCCTGGTATTACTCCGGTGTCTACCACTTCAGGTTTTAATATAATAAATTTTTTTCATGTAATGAAGGAAGATTCTCTGTTTAATTGTCCCCTCCTTCTAAATATGGGCCACTCTGATATCTGTTTAAAACTTTGGGGCTCTGGTTTGAAAGAAATGTTTTCTCATCTCTCTTTCTCTAAAGAAGCTCTGTCCAATAGAAATACAATATGGCAACAGAAACAATTTAAAAATTCCTAGCAGCCACATTAAAAAAATAAAAATAATCAGATAAAATTATTTTTTAGAATGTGCTTATTTAACCTCATATTTCTAAAATATTTTTAATGTGTATAAATATAAAAATTGTTGAGATATTTTGCCTTTTTTCGGTCTTGACTTTGAAATTTGGCATACTTACACTCGCAGCACGTTTCAAATGGGATGCTAAATTTTCCTTAAGAAATAGTTAGTCCTGACTGGGTGCTGTGGCTCACGCCTGCAATCCCAGCACTTTGGGAGGCCAAGGCGGGCAGATCACAAGGTCAGGAGTTCAAGGCCAGCCTGGCCAAAATGACAAAACCCTATCTCTATTAAAAATACAAAATATTAGCCGGGCATGGTGGTGCACACCCGTCATCCTAGCTACTAGGGAGGCTGAGGCTTGGGAATCTCTTGAACTCAGGAGGCGGAGGTTGCAGAGAGCTAAGACTGTGCCACTGTACTCCAGCCTGGACAACAGAGAGAGACTCTACCTCAAAAAAAAAAAAAAGAAAAAAAAAGAAAAAAAAAAAGAAAAAGACAGATAGTTAATCCTGGTTTAAACTTCCTAAAGTTTACAACTGAAAAAGTAGATTCACATATCCACGTTGTTCCAGACATATTTACATTTTTTCCAACTGAATAGAGTATCGGGTTGTAAATTTAAATTATGAAATGAAATAACACTTAAAAATCAGTTCCTTGGTGGGGGGGCACTGGTCACATTTCAAAGGCTCACATGTGGCTAGTGGCTGTCCTGTTTGGACAGGGCAAGGCTAGACCCTCAGTGAGGGCTGCCGATGGCATGAGATTGCAGAAGGCCTATTCCTGCTCCACCAATGGTAGTTTATGTATGTCCTTTGTCAATGGCATTGCCTCAGAACAGACAAACCCTGTCAATGTGGTGAGAAGGCCTTCCCTCTGTCAATGCACATTATTTGCCTTCTACTATTTATGGCATTGCTGGTTATGGCTCTTCTGTCTCTCAGAATGGCTCTATTCTCCAAAGGGACCTTGCAGAGATCCAAGCTGGGTGCCACTAGCCTAAAACAGCATCTACCCACTCATGACTCCACTTATTCTTTCAGCAAATATTTATAAAGCAAGTTTCTATGCCCAGCCTCACTAAACTTCAGCAGCTGCTTCAGCCATGAGAAAGGATGAAGAGGTCACTGCCCTTATGAAATTAATGTCTAGAAGTGGTAGACAATAAATGGAAAAAGACAAATAACAAATTAATAGCAATACAATATTGGTAAAGAAAATTATAGGTCTCCATGAGACCATATGATCCAGGAATCCAGTTGGAGGCTCAGTCAGTCTTCCTTAAGGAAATGATATTTCCATTGAGGCCTGAAGGGACTGGGCAGTGAAGAGCTGGGAGAGGGGTCTAGTCTAGGAAGACAATAGGGCAAATTCACAAAAGTGGTAGAAGGTAGGGTGACTAGAGTGTGATGGGCCAAAAAAATGGGGAGATAGTTAAAGCCCAGTCCTGAAGGGCATTGAAGGCCTCAAGAAAGACTTTAATCTTTGTCCTAACAGACTGGAGGTCATCAAAGACTTTTAAGAATAACTTGATCAGATTCAGAGTCCCCTTTTAGGTTTTACAAGATGGCATGTGGCTGCAGATCTTCCCTGTGATTGCCACCCTAAATTCAAACCCAGCTGACAATGGCTGTGGAAGACAAATGACACTTTCATTTCATTACCTGTTCACTGGAAACAGCCCCCAGAACTCTCTGAAAAAGAAATACAAAGGCAACCTGATAGCACTGAAGGAGTGACATAACAAAGGAAAACAAAACAAAAACACAAGGAACGGACAAAACCCTGCACATTCCAGCTTAAATTTAAATTGAGTCTGCAAGGGTTACAACTCATTATTAATGTATTAGCATCGGTGGTACTAGTACTAGTAATGATGACTATTGCTACTATTTATTGAGGGCCCATTGCTTGTTAGTTTTATATATATACATAAATATATATTAGTTTTAATCTACATAAAGAACTGCCTGCATAATAGATATTATTCCTATTGAAGTGGCATCATTGTCTGGGGTAAATACCTGGGGTTCGTCATCTCACGCCAAGAAGATTAAGGACACGGACACACACGAAGAGTGAGTTTAGGAGTGAAGGTTTCATAGGCAAAAGAAAGAGAAAGGAGAACAGCTCTCTCCCTTGCCAGAGAGAGGAGAGTTCCTGAAAGGAAAAAGCCGGCCTATGGGGCACTGCGTCAGATTTCATAGGCAGGCTTCAGGAGGCAGTGTCTGATTTATGTAGCGCCCACAGATTGACTCTACCATGTATGAGGTTTAACATAGGCAGGGGAAGGCTGGTCACCCCATTCTAATCTTATTATGCAAATGGGGTCTTTTCCTGGCTGGTGCCATATTGTCTTCTCCTTACTGTACACATGGTTTGGCAAAGAGAAGGGAAGATGGAACTGCCATTTTGAACATGCTTGGTCCCAGGTAGCCTTTTCCTATTGGCACTACTGCCGGCACTCACCCGTGCAAGCTTCCAGCTTGCTTGTCTATGTCTGCAGCTCGATTTCACAGGCCGTTCTTTGTTAGAAAAGAAAGTGATTTGGGGGCTGCTTTTCATTAAAAGGAAAACCTTACCAAGGACTCCCGTACCCTCACTGTCTGCCTAAGTAATCTCTTCTTAACTCCTATATCACTATTTCATTTGATATACTAGGAAAGGGAGTTACACAAATGTTAAACAACTTGTCCAGAGTTGAGTTGGTAGTTCTAGTGGAGGTAGTATTAGAATGTATGTCTGTTTGGCTTCCAAGCCCTGATGTGTCCACATCATCATATTCCCTCTCTCAGGTAGAGGCCAGGTGAGTTCTGACTTGAGCATCTGAGAAACAATATGAACGTGTTCACGCAGGGAAAACACCACTTACTTTTGTGGCAGAAGTCAAGGCTCAACAGCAGTGTTAGGATGTTCAATACCTGCTGAGACTTTGGATGGACTCACCCTCAAATTGTTCTTTCCAACATGCATCTTTTCCAAATGTTGTGTATGTAGCTCAGTTTTTCTCTTTCCCTCTTACGCTCTGTAAGTTTGGACGTTTTCTTTCTCCATCTTGCTTCTCAACAGGTCAATTACTTTATCTATTTTTGTTGACTTGAGTTGGGCTCCCTGTCTGTAGCTTGTGCAATAGCTCAGCAGTCTGTAGCTGGACATGACCTCCTTCTCCTGCTAGGGTGGTACGTGTGGGCAGCCTGTGCTGATACGCTTTAGGCACATGTTCTGTTCTAAGGCATAACAGACACAGCTGACAGACAGCACAAAGGAATGGCCCTCAGCACAAGGAGCTGCTACGTGCATTCTGGCGACACCTTCCTGCCAAGCTTGCAGAATACTTGGGCATTTTAATCTATTAATCTCTAATACTATTCTTCAAGGAGGAAGGTGCCTACCGAATCCCCACAAAAGGAAACAAGCTTGATTTAATAGTTAAGGGTGTAAATAAAAGGCTTGTTCAAAATTCATTTATCCCACGAAACATTATTGAACACCTAATGTGGTCTAGGAATGACTCTAGGTGCTAGGATACAGCCATAAGCTAAACTGATTAAAAACAAACAAGCAAGTCAGCCATCAAACAAACAAACAGAAAAAAAAAAAAAACCCTTTCCAAATGGAGCTTTTATTCTAGTAGGGGAACGCAGACAATATACAAACTAAAACATAAAATACAGAGTGTGTTTGATTTTGGCAAAAAATGAAACCGGAAAATGAGATTGAGCATTTAGGGCAATCAGAGAAAGCCTCATCAAAAGGATGGCATTTAGACAGAGACCTGAAGAAAGTAAGGAGAACAATGATGGGGCAATCTGAAGAGACAGCATTCCAGGTGGAGGAAACAGTAAGTGCAAAGGTCCTGAGGCAGGAGTGTGCCTGGAGTGTTCTGGAACAGAAAAGAGACCAGTGTGGCTGGGGCTACCTGTAGCAGAAGATGGGGCTGGAGAGATTATGGAGGCTTACAGGGCCTCATAAGTCGCCGAGACCTTTGGCTTTTCCCCTGAATGACATGAGAAGCCCTTGGAGGTCTCTTAGTGGAAAGTAGCATTTTTCAGGACCAGCAGTGTGGGAAACAGACAGTGCAGGCACAAGGATGGAAGCAGGGGGCACAGTCAGGAAGCCATTGCCGTCATGCACGTGAGTGATGGTAGAGCTTAGACAAGGTAGGAGCAGGGGAAATACTGAGGAGTGGCTGAAATCTGTATATATTTTGAGGAACAGTGAACAGGATTTGCTGATGGATAAAGTAAGTGGATTATTTGAAGTCATTTTTCTCTCCCTACCCGAAAGTTACTGTAGCTATTTTCAGTCATAGATAGAAAACTGCCTAGGTTGTTTATTAGCCTTGGATGGATAGTTTTTCCTTTTTTTGAGATGGAGTCTCACTCTGTTGCCCAGGCTGGAGTGCAATGGCTCAATCTTGGCTCACTGCAACTTCCACCTCCCAGTTTCAATCTCTCAATCTCTCAAGTAGCTGGGATTACAGGCGTGCACCCCCACGCCTGGCTAATTTTTGTAGTTTTAGTAGAGACAAGCTTTTGCCCTATTGGCTAGGCTGGTCTCGAACTCCTGACCTCAAGCAATCTGCCCACTTTGGCCTCCCAAAGTGCTGGGATCACAGGTGTGGGTCACTGTACCTGGCCGGTTAGACATTTCTTATACTCCTTTAGACAATGTTTTCATGTGTATAATATAACTAAACCAAACCTTCTTATAAAAATCATATACAAAATGAAAACTCCAATTTGCTATCTCATGCTCCTTTTCTAAGGAATAGGTAATTCCTATTACGTTTGATTTTTTTATGTGTGCATTTACATGTCTGAAAATTTATAGTTTCATTCGTTCATGTTGATGGGATCATATTGTTCACATTAATTTTTGCTTAATATATCTTGAAGACCTTTCCAAACTAGTACAGAAAGACCCATTTCAATCTTTTAGATCACTTAGAAAATCCTTTAGAAATGCATCTGACTCATTTCACTCCTGTCTCCTAATCACTGTCTACATTGGAAATCAAAGACAGGCACCCACATGCCCTAGGCAGTGTCTCTACTTCCAGAAAACATCCACAAGATGACATTTTAGAGTTGAGGGAATGATCCCAGCAAGCATAGCCAACGTATTTGAAATGTCTTTCTTGTTCTTGGAAGGGATCACAGGTGCCTTGAGTCATTTTAAAGTGCTTCTGCTGCGGAAAACTCTTTGGGCATTTTGTGCCCCTGGTTTCCCAAATCTCACTCCCTGGCATGCTTGGCTCGAGAAAGTTAAAAAGCCCAGGGTGGCAGGCTGGTCTGGCATTAAATGGTAGGTGAATTTGCCAAACCAAAATGGAAGCATCTGGCTTGACAAGGATAAGCAATGCAAATGAATGAAAAGAGCATGTATCTATGCTTTTCCCTTGGTCATTAGATATTGCATTCATTGTTATTTGTTGTAATTGCATGAAATTATAGGAAAATTACAAAATACAGAAAAAAGGTAAATGATAATCACCAGAAAGCCCCTTTCCCGCGCCGCCATCCGCCTCCCCTGCACCGCCGCCTGCCGCCCTGAAAGACTATTTGGGTATTTACAAGAGAATTAGAAATTGAGATTGTGGCTTATCTATCCTACATGGTCGCCATAGTAAAAGCTTCTAACTCTGCCTGCCTCTTCTGCCTCTGTGTATGAATGTGTCATGAGGCAGGTAGGAGGGAGAACAAACGCTTCCTATTGGAAAACCACCTCCAGGAGTGCGCTTTCCAATATTGGGGCCTCTTCTTATGGGAAGCAATGTTATAATGCTAGAGAAAGTTGTGTTAGTTGACCAGGGTTTCCAGCAGTTGGAACCATGCTCAAAATTCAGCAGCTGCCCTCCCCGCTGCTGTACTACCCTCTGTCCCCAAACGAGGCAACTAGAACACAATCATGCCTTCTTCTCATGTTTGTTCACCTGTTTTCAATTAATGGCAGGGACCTAGTCCCTTAGCTTAGTTGGTTTGGTACCTCCAGCATAGGAGACACAGCCAGGTGGGTGGGAGGAGCTGGGTCACAAGATACATCGGGGCTCAGTTCTTCCCAGCACAGCTGGGTTGGGTGTTTGCCTTGGCACCCAGTGCCACTCCACTCAGCTCTGACATGATGGCTGGAAACACTGGCCTGGAATGAAGTGGGAAGCGCTCATGCATATTGTGCCAACAGGGTGATGCATCAGCTGTTCTAGCTGCTGAGTGGAACCTAGTCGTCTAGCCTTTTGCCTTTGCTGCAAATAATTAGGCTTATTATGGATTTTGAGTTGTCAGAAAAAAAAAGGCTTCTGTTTTATGGCCAGTAATATTTATTAAACATAGGAATAGTGCTACAAGGTGGGGTCTTAAGAAGATATTAGACAGAGTCTTTGCCCTCAAGAAAAGACTCATAATTCAGTGGCAGGGAGAGAATGTGAGAGAAATAGTGTTTTCAGGCAGCAAGTGGTGAGTGCTACATGAATAGAACAGAAGTTAAACATTCATGGTGGTCAGCAGGAGACATGACCATGCGCTAAAGTGGACACGAGATCAAAACTTCATCAAAGGGAGAATTTGGTGTGGGACTTAAAGGAAGTCCAGGGTTTAGAGAAGTGGAGATGAGAGTTAGGAAATATCACGCAGACAAGGCAGTTCAGGTAAAGGCTCTAGGAGTGGAAAGGAGATGCTCCAGAAGTAATACTGGTAAATATTGCAAAGGAAGAATCAAAAAGCACAAAAAAGTGAGGAAAAGAGAGGAAAGGCAAGAGACATTTTAAATTTGTAAAGATAGATTATTGGTAAAATGATAGTCATTAGCTGAAGTGGGGATTTCTGGAAGAGTCATTAGTTTTGTGGGAAATGACTTTGGGAGTTGCTAAATTGAAGGATGAGAGTGCATATATGAGGGGGATTGTCTAGTCCAGGAGGGAAATCGAGATATATTTGGAAGTTCCAGTCGCCTGAAAACTCAGGTACCAGATGTCATGCACAGTGACTGGAGAGACATATTTGAAAGTCACTTTCAAGGCCCAGTAAAATGATATGACTGGATGAGATCTCCAAAGATGGAGCAGCAGAAAACCACTGTCTGAATCTTGCTTGTGCACACGGGTCATGGGGTGGAAGGAGGAAGTGGACACAGCAGATGTGGTGTACTGGCTTGCGTGGTCATAGTAGGGTTAAAAGGCTCCCAACAGAAAAGGGAGGAGAGAAAGCCAAAGTGGAGTACTATTGCCTTCTGAATTGCCACTGAGAAGCTGAGAAGGAGCACTGAGAACAAGCCACTGAACACTGCAAGTAGAAGTCTTTGGTGGCTCTTGAGAAAGCAATTTCAGTAGTGAGCGCATCAGTTTAGCAGGTGTTTGGAGTGAGTGGTAATGAAATAAATAGAGGGCAGATAGGCCAGTGGTTTTTTGAACTTGGCTTGAGCACTGTAATCACCTGGAGGGATTTTTAAAATTACAAATTCCTAGACCTCACATCAGACCTTATGAGTCAAATCTTCAGTTGACAGGCCTAGGAAACTGAGTTTTTGCAGATGACTTAGATGAAGCCAGTTTACAGTCAGCATTTGTGAACCCACTGGAAGGTAATAAAAGATGAGAAATAGGAGACACTTGAGGGGATGGTAGGGTTGAGGAAGTTGTCTGGGTCGTATTTTTTTCTTGTTTAATTTTGTTTTTAGAAAAGAGGAGACTCATGCTCCTTTTCCAGGCAGTGAAGACATGAGTGAGACCAAGTATCCTCATGGAGAAATCAGCTCTAGGAAATAGGAAAGGGACCTCCAAGCCAGGTGGGTGAAATCAGGCCTGGGAAGAGATAGATGGCAAGGTGTTAGGAGGTGGAGATTAAAGTGAGAATTCAAGGAAGTGAAGGCAACCCCTGCAATCTTTCCAAATTAAGCTTTGTGTAGTCTTTGAAGATTGATTCAATTCACCTAAGAACATTGCAGATTCCTCCTTATGACTTTGTTGAGCATATTACATGGCGCTTTCATAATGCCAGCTACCCAGGAAATGCAGGTTATGAAAGCTTAGAATTATGAAATGACAGAGGTTGTGTGGTTAAACATGAGCTTATCTTTTGAAAGTTTCTATTTCACAGCTTCCGAGGGGATGCACTATGCATGACATTTGGTACCTGAGTTTTCAGAAGACTGGAACTGAAAGGAAGAATTAACCAAGTACCTGTTTTAGCCCCAGGCAGCATCATCAGAGTCATGCTTGGAGGTGGAAGGGAACACCCTTGTGGCTGGGCCCACAGAGCATGTTGAAAACGAGTTCTCAGTATTGTGGCAGGAAGTATTGGGTCACGAGTCACAACTCACACCTTTCTATAGCTGACTGTCCTGGCTCTGTGTGAAATCTGGGTCTGAAATCACCTCCTTCTACCTTCTTCCCTGTACCCTGTGTCTGCACAGTCCAACTGCCCTTTGTGAATTGTCTTTGCATCTCGTGAAGCACATGCCTAGCGTCTTCTTATGATAGCAGTGTGGTCCAGATAGTGAATAACAACCACTACAGCCATTTGAACTCTTATTCTGTGCATTTTATCTAGCACTCCTTCTGGAATGTGCCTCGGCCAAACTTCTATTTTAACATCTGTGACAATTAAGTGATTTGTTTTCATATTATAAAAAACAATACAACAAATATTAATAATAGTGCTCATTGTATGCCGGGCACCGTTTTAAGTATTTTATGCATCTTGATGCACTTAAATTTCACAACCACCCTATGATGTAGTTATTCTGATCCCCATTTTACAGATGAGGGAATTGAAGCTCAGCCAGCAGACATGTTGCTCCAAAATCATATAGCTAATGAGTGATAGATCAGTGTACTAATACCGAAGCCAGAGCTGTTAACTCATAAATGATGAAATAGATTGAAATGTAATTCACTAGAAGGGGAAGACATCTTTGGGAATTTGCTATTGATTCAGGTTGCTCCCTGATTTTTTAGCACAAGCGTGGCAAGGCATTCTTCCAATAACCTCAGCTGAAATGCCTGCTTGGAGGACTCAGGTGCTCCATCTTCATCATGTATGTGCTTTTCAGGTTTAGAAAAGCCAGGTGGATCAGTCCCTGAAAGCCTGTAATGCCTTCCATGATCTCATAGAACACGAGAGTGAGGCTGAGGCTGACCCTCTGCCTACATCTCAGAAAACCTTAGGGACAGAGAGGTCATTTATTCACTCCTTCAACAAATAGTCCATTTCTTGCACATTTTTCTGTGTCATGTCCTGTGTGTTGTAGAAACAGAGGCGTGGGGTGCAGTCCCAGGTGAGGGTGCTCACGGGAGCACAAAGAAGACTACTCAGGGTGATCCACCCATGACAGATGGACATACATAGGAGGGCCCTAACCCTGGTAGTGAGATGAGCAGGTGTTAGTTCCCTGAACTGAAGTTTATCCCTGATATGGAGTGAAACCTTAGATTGCAGACTTTCAGGATTCAAGGTAGGAGGATGGTACATTCCCATGATGGTAGGCTACAGGGGTGATGCGACTGTGATTTCTCTCTCGCCCATGGAGAAAAGTGTGACAAGGGCAGTGGCCCTGACAACTGCTTGGTGAGAGGAGAGCATGATTGCTTGGCACCGTGCCAGCAGTGCTGCGTAAGTTGGGGACAGAGGATCAGGCTGACCTTGATTGGAGGTCTTCCCCACGGTTTGCTAGCCGGGTGACGTTAGGCAAGGTATTTACCATTCTGAACCTCAGTTTCTTTATTTATAGAGATGGAGATAAGAATACCTATGTTACTGGGTTGTTGGGAGAATTCATGAGCCCATGAACATAAAGTATTCAGCATTACTTCTAACAAATGCTCAGGAGAGGCTGTAGCTGACACTCAGCCAGTGCTTACTAAAGGCCAGGCACTGTTCTGTGCCAGTGGTTCTCAACTAGGGGGTGATTTTGCCCCAGAGGACACTGGGCAATATGGAGACATTTTTGATTGTCATGATTGGGAGGGAGGGTGCTGCAGATTTCCAGTGGGTAGAGGCCGGGGATGCTGCTAAACATCCTACAATGCTCCGGATAGCTCTCCACAACAAAGACTCACCCCACGTAAATGTCCATAGTGCCCAACTTGGAAACTGTTCTTGGTATGTGTTAACACAAATAATTCTCTTAGGAACACATGTGGGAGTATCATCTTTATTTCCTGTTTTAGATCAGGAAATATTAGAGACTCATTAAACGACTTGGAAATTAAATAACGTATTCAAGCACAAGCAGCTAGAGTAAGAGCCAGGATTTGAACCCTAGCAGTCTTGCTCCAGAGTTCTTTACGTTTAACCACTTACCCTAGGTGAACTCACTTAAGAGTGGGTCAAAAGGCAGTGTGTGGGGGATATCAAGAGGCTTCCCTTTCTCCATGCCAGCCATTCTTAAACTTCTGTGAGCATCAAATGACTTGAAGAGCAGGCTAGAAATACAGATCCCGGGGCTCCACAACCAAGTGATTCTGATGCGGCTGCATTTGGGACTCTTACACTAGCCCTCAGGAAAGTTTCCACACACAATAGCAGCATGATACCAGACTTCAAGTCTTGGAGGTAGTTTTATGAATCTCAATTTTTCAAAAAATACTATATGCAGAGCTTAACACAGTTTTAGAATGCTGTCTAAGAAAAACAAATATAAGACAAATGCTTTTGAGGCTGGGGAATCACAGTGTCTCCTTCAGGAGGACCCTCCAGTTATCTTGGTTTGCTCTTAGACCCTTTTTTTCATACGAGGAGAGGACAGTTTCACTTGGCTGCTTTCCTATCACCTCAGGGACTCAAAACTGGACTTGTTATACCTTCTTTTCCTCACTCTCACACTTGCTTTTGATAATATTGTCCTCACTGCTGTCTCAGTTAGCCAATTACACAGGCCCTGAGCCCAAAGCTCCTTGGAATTTGCCTTCCTTCCACTATGCAGCCAATCTCTAAGGTCTTAAAATTCTTCTCTCAACACGTTTCTCATGTTGATCATGAACTTCCTGGTTTAGTTCTTTATCACCCAGGCTTAGAGTATTGCAGTAACCTCCTACCTGTGCTGCCAGCCTCAACTCTTTCCTCCAATATGTCCAGCCAGGCAAACCATCTGGAAATTCAATTTTACTTTGTTTACACATTCACTGATGTACTCACAGGTGTTTATTGAGCACTCCTCTGTGCCAGGCACTGTCCTGTGCACACAAAGATGAATTTGACCCTATCAAATCCCTGTCTTACTCGGGGTCTTCAGCTCCTTATACCATCACAACTACCCTCCTACCCCACCCCACATATCTCTGCACAGCTTCTCAGCTCTACTCATTACCTGCTGGCTTGTCTTTGCTCATGACTACCTCTGCAGCTTTGTCATGTTCTTCTCTACCCAAGGCATGCTTTCACTCTTATCCATATGTCTAACTTCTGTTCATCCTTCAAAACCCAGATCAAATAACGTTTCCTCAATAAATTCTTTCCTGAACATTCTTTCCCAGGACAATTTCTTCTGCCTACGGTCTTATAGTATCTAATGTCACTATTATTTTTGGAACTGCTACTTATGCACACATGGATTCATTTTTATGCATGTCTGGTAGGGGAAAAGGCATTGCTATTTGGAGCACTTTATGGTAAAGGATTTAGCCACTCTGGGCAGCATGGTAGATATAGACATAAAATAGGCATCATTCTGCTAATTGTAGTTTTAAATTCCTGTAGATGGACCTCAGAGGCCAGATCTGTAGGCTACATGTCTGGCTTACCCACTTGGACCAAGTGTTGCTTCTCCGAATGGCCCAAACCCACAGAGGCCTTAGTGAGTATCTGTGTCTGGCAATAATTCCAAGAATTTCTGAATTTGCCTGTCAGTGAGTCTTCCTAGAGTTCTGTTAGCTGAACAGAAAGAGAAACGCTTTAGCAATAGCTAATATTTATGGAGTGTTTAGGATGCATTGGACATTGTGTTAAGTACTTTACATGCATCAGTTTGTTCAGCCCTCACAGTAACCACATAAAATAGAGATTATTCATTTCATTTCAGATGTGAAGAAATGGAGGCTAAGAGTTAAGTCACTTGCCTAAGTTCACACAGCTGGTAGCAGGTGCCGTCGGGGAAAGCCCAGGCTTTTCTCTTCCTACTGTTATCTTTTAACCCTTCTATGCATCTAAGGATCAGCTACAAAAATATCAGGGACACCCAAGGCTTTCTGATTTTTTTAATAAACCCTGAAACTTGTGGTATTCATCATCTGAAAAGCTTTGTATTGAAATAAGGCTTATTTTAGAGATGACGTGGTTCTAGCTGAAAAGATGTTAAGTCATACTCAGAAAAAAAAAAAAAAGATTTAAAATAACGGCTGCTTTGTCATAACCCCCTTCTATCCTCAAAGCCCAGCTCTGGGCAGCTGATAAGATACTGTGTACAAGGGCTCATGCCTGACGTTTTCTAGGAAAACTGGTGGGTGAAAGGCTTCCTGAGAAATTTCACACTGGAAATAAACACTCTTGTCGGGTATGTTTCAAGGAAGATCATGAAATCTTTTCTTCTGGGTACACGACCCTTGCCCTTCGTTTATAGTTGTTATTAGTTCAGGTGGTCTGAAATGCCTGATGTTAGAAATATTTGCCATTTCAAATTTCCCTTTGGTCATGAGGGGGTGAAGGGACATCTCCTACTCTTATAAAGGACAGAATCATATGACTTAGAGAGATGGAATTTGTCCCCATTGGCAGAGGTACAGGTCTTTATGGATTTAAAGTGTGTCTATTTACACAGGAAACCCTGATAGGGCTGGTAGTTTCATAATTTTAAAAATGTGCTGTTATTTTGTTTAATAAAAATACAAATTTTGAGAAACAAATAGCTTACATAAAGTGAGCCAACATTTTGGTCCCCCCTCAAAAAAAAAGCAGAAAAGAATGAAGCTCTTGGTGATTCTGAATATTATATTTTCTTTGGAGTCAGTTATATTTTGGTATCAGTTCTTATTAAAATAATAGCAGACACCATTCTTAATAAAACTTTATTAAAGCTGGATGAGTCCCTAAGGGAATTGCTAATGGTAAGAAGAATAAAAAATACTTTACTGAACCTGTTTTTAAATTCTCTAATGTTTAAATTCTCCTACTCTCTCAAAACGTAGCTTCTCCCAGAAGAATGCCTCACCTTTAAAATTTGTCTTAATAATATGAAATATCAAGTCACTTTTACTTTTCATTTTTAATTTTAACATTAAATATGCCTTTTCCCTTTCATAGTTAATATACTTGGAATTATGCTGGAGAAATGTAATTTTGGTTTTATTTCTTTCAGAATTTGATAATGTAAAAATGCATTTTGAAAAATATTAGACTTACTGAGAGGTCAAATTTTTTCTTCAGTTTTTCAGAAGATAGAAGCAGTGGAATAGGATACTATTCTTCCCCAACTTGCGTTAGGTGTTAAATAGTACTCTTTTTCTACTTTCCTGTTTACTTGTTGTATTTTTCCATCTGTCACCCTTAGTTTGTGACTTTTATTATCAAGGATACCTCATGGTCTAAGAAGGCTCCTGGAGCTCCAGTCATTATTTTGGAGGTCTAGTTGGGAAATAGGAAGGAGAACTTCCTGAAGGACCTATTAATAACTTCCGCTTAGATCCCATTGGCCACCGCTGGCTGATGTGATGTGATATGATGTGATGTGATGTGAGGTGATGTGATGTGATGTGGATGATGTGATGTAATGTAATGTAATGTAATGTAATATATTTTTTCAGCTGGGAACATTGCCCAAGATTCTGTAGGTAAGAATAAAGAAAGAATGGATTACCAACAGAAATATCTGTCACAGTGTCTGTGCTTAGTCTGGCAAAGCTAAATTAAGCTGCAGCAACAAATCCTGGTGACTTGATGCAACAAAGACATTTTTCTTGTTCATGCAATGCCTGATGTAAACCCAATGGCTCGCTATTGTAGTTCTTCAAGTGATGACCGCCTCCTTTTAAGGTTCCTGCTTCTCAGCAGTGGCTTCTGGGATGCTAAGGTAAGAGAAGATAAAACTGGAGAGTCTCACAAAAGCTTTTCACTGCCCCAGACTGGAAGTGACACACAGCACTTCTACTTACAGCTCTTTGGCTGAATCTAGTCTTGGAGTCCCTCCCAACTGCAATGGGCCTGGGAAATATCATCTTCCTTGTGCCCAGGAAAGATCCTGTGGTGATGACTTCTCTGTCTATGTAATTGAGTTCTATTTCCAAGCTAAGACAATTAGGTTACATAGATTTTGAAGCAATATAATATCCTGTGTTCAGCAACCTTTCATTAAGTGGTTACTGCTTACCAATGCATGGTGTCAGCTGCTAGGGAAACAGACATGAAAAAGACACCAAGTCCCTTTCAAGGAACTAATTGATTAATAAAGGAGACATAAGCATATTTGAAGAACAATAAGGGCAATAATAAAGTAAAAATAAGGTCTATGGAGATTGAAGTTTGGGAAGATTTCTTCTAGTTGATGCCCAAGGAAAGGTTTCTGGAGGAGGTAATATGTAAAAGGGTTCTTGAAAGACTGGTAGAATTAACCTAGGTGATGTGGTTCAATCAACAGTGTCTCCTTCAAGAACTTTTCTGAATTAGTAGATATGTTGGGCTAAAATTCCAGTGCTGTCAGTGCCTAGCTATTTGATCTTGAACAAGTTTTTCTCCTCTGTAAGATGAGAGAGTTGGCAAAAATGGTCTCTATTCTCTCTTTCATCTCTGATAGTCTATGATTCTCCAATTCTTAAATAAACATTCTGAAAGTTTGGTACAGATAACAAAACTTTTCAAAACAAAACTACAATTGATGCTTATTGAATACACTTAGAAAATAGAGAAAAGTAAAAGAGAAATCTAAATATCAGGCCATATTCACTCTCATTCACTCATTTTATGGCAGTCTCTTCTGAAATTTTTCATACACAGATTTAAAGATTTTGCTTTACTTTGTTTTGAACATAGTTGACAAACAGAGCATAGGCTATACTAGAGCACTCTTTTTTTTTTTTTTTTTTTTTTTAGATGAAATCTCACTTACTCTGTTGCCCAGGCTAGAGTGTAGTGGTGAGACTTCAGTTCACTGCAACCTCTGCCTCCCGGGTTCAAGCAATTCTCTTGCCTTGGTCTCTTGAGTAGCTGAGATTACAGGCATGAGCCACCATGCCCGGCTAATTTTTGTATTTTTAGTAGAGATGGGGTTTCACCATGTTGGCCAGGCTGGCCTCGAACTCCTGACCTCAAGTGATCTGCCCACCTCAGCCTCCTAAAGTGCTGGGATTACAGGTGTGAACCACCATGCCCAGTCTAGAGCACTCTTTATTCTCTTAGTGAACTATAATGATTGTCTCTTCAATGTTATTTCTCCCTTGTTAGAAACATCAGAAAGTATGTTAAGGATGATATTCAGGTTCATTTCTATGCCTCTGTTTGATGACAAGCTATCTAAGTGACAAGTGTTCCTCATGTACTCGTGAAACTTAGTGAAAATAGATTGTAGTAACTTTAACCTTTGATAGCAGGCATCAGGTTGCTTTTATTATAGTTTGTTTTTTAAAACTTAGAGCTCACATTTGTTGAACACCAGTTACATGGCAACCACTATCGTAAGTGCTTTGGGTAGATGATTTATTCACTTCTCCCAGTAGCAAATATTATTGTTCCCATTTTGCAGATGAAAAAACTGCAACTTAGAGAGATTGCATAACTTGCTCAGGGTCTCATAACTAGAAAAGCGGCTGAACCACTATCCGTATTTAGTTTCTGTGTTTTCAGAATCTGCATAACCACTGCATGGTACTATCTGTCTCTATTGCAAGTGACAGAATCTGAACTTAAGCAAAAAGTACTTCTATTTAAGATGTGCTAGATTCTAGGAAAAAAAAAAAAAATGCTGCCATACTTATAGCCCAGAGATAGTTCTTTCTTTTGGTAGGGCAGGATCCAGGTTTCCACTTGGGGTCCCTTTTGCCCAGTTTTCTCTTGCTCACCATTTTTTGTCCCTGCTCTGCCCTGTGTTGCATTGGTATAGAGAGCCTCACAGGTGGGATCTCTTCCCGTGGTATTCCTGGCCGCTTCTCACAGCTGTGACTCAAGTGACAGGAGAGCTTTCTTTCCCAAAATGCCTCGGATAAATCTGGGGGTGGAGTCTCATTGGCTGGCTTTTCTAGGGGGCTATCCTCGAACCAGTCACAGTGGTGGGGTATAGACTATCTTGACTAATCAAGCCTAAGTCACATGACCACCCTTTGAGTTGCTGGAGCAGTGGATTGGTAAATTTCAGCTCTGTCCACATTTTGTGGACTGAGACGAGTGGGTGTTCTCCAAAGGAAAACCGAGTTTTTATGTATGTATGTATGTATGTATGTATGTATGTATGTATTTATTTATTTATTTATTTTTATCCAAAGAAGGCAGAATGAGTGCCGGGTGGACAAAACCAATTGCAATCCCCCACGCTGCCTCTGCAATTTCTCCCCACGAAGATTTTTTTTTTCCCTTGGCCTCCAAAGAACTTACACTTTGCCATGTGGTGTTACCTCCCAAGAACACTTCACTTATGTCTTAGAAAAATAAATACACAGCCAATTTGCAGATTATACCTTCCTTAGTTCTGCTATAAATTATATGACTTGCTTTTGGCAAAGCCTGAAGTCAAAGCTGGCTTTTTCCCCTCCTCCTCACCAACTCAAAGAATGAGTGGCATTCACTGAGGTTGTGTACAGAAGGATGAATTTGCCCACCTGAAGGGGATAGCTAAATTTATGGGAAGAATTGCAACTTTTCAAATAGTTCCAAGCATTAGGGCCAAGATGAGGAGCCTACGGGCAAGTAGGAAATTCTTTTTTTTTTTTTCCTATTGAACCCAGGCCAAACCTTCACTTATGGTATTTATGAAATCTGTGAATCTGGAGGAAACTCATTATGGTCACCTTAGCCGCATTAAAATTCCAACAGCTTCTCAGCATATCCCACACAGTTTGAAAACAGCATAATGTATAGCGTTCTGGCAAAAGCTGATGAAAGAGGCAGTGGGAAAACACAACATTGGAAATCAAGAAGTCTTAGTTCTAGGCTCAGCTCTGGCCCTAACCAGCAGGGTGGCCTCAGGCTGGTCCCTTTGTGTTTCTGAGTCTTTGTTTCGTCCTCTATAAAATAAGGATTCAGTTTCTACGGGTTGCTATGTGCTGAGAAACCATACCCCAGCTCAGATATTCCCTGAAAACACAATTCACTGGGGCTTTGGAACTTCCCTCTAGAGTTAAACAAATCTTGTGTCAAATCCTTTCAATATTGTTATTCCAAATCTTTTTGGAATTTTTACTCCTGGCTATGATTTGCCTGCTTAGTACTATGCCCTTCTCTATCTAAATATACTGTCGAGTATAGATTTGCTTTCGCTATTTAAGGATGTGCAGTTGATTTTATTTTGAGAACCTTAAAAAGAGTTCCAGACTTTAATTGATATAACTGAAAGCATCTCAAAGTTTGGGAATTCCCGATTCAAATAATTCATTGAGTAAAACTCTTTTGAGAGTATTCTCAAAGCTTGAGTACTCTGTAGTCAAGGTTCCTCGTGCTTATTCAGTTTTAAGTTGGGCCACTGTGTTGCGTTTGTTGATTCTTTATGAAAAGTCTGGGTGGCTTTCCTGCTATTTCCTAAAATGAATGCATTAAAAAAATCTTGTTTGTTAGAAAATTGAATGTGGGCTTTTCATACATTCATTCATCACTTATTGAGTGTATATTAGCTACTAGGTATTGTGAAAAGTATGAAGTTAGTAGCACACATTTAAATAGCTCTGGCAAAAGAAGGCTCTTTTGAAAGTGGAGGCATAATTGGACACTAATTTCTTGAAGGCTGATTCAATGAAGTGTAATTCACTTGTTGTTACTACTAACTTCCCTTTTCTTACAGCCTGTTATACTTAAATTTTTGTTTACATTGTGATATAATTCAAATAACATAAAACTCATCGTTTAAAAATGTGCACTTTAGTGACTTTTAGTTTATTCACTAAATTAGTTTAGCTTGTGCAATCATCCCTACTGATTCCAGAACATTTCTGCCACCCCAAAAAGAAACCCCATACCCATTAGTAGTTAGTTCTGATCCCCACTCTCCCATCCCTTGACAGCATGCATCTACTTTCTGTCCCTGTGAATTTGCCTATTTTGGACATTCATATGATGAAATCATGTAATATATGATGTGTTATAGCTGTCGTGCCTGGCTTCTTTCACTTAGCATGTTTTCAAGGTTCATTTGTGTAGCAGGTAATTGTATTTTGTTCCTTTTCATTGCCAAGTAATATTCCACTGTAAGAATATACCACATATTATTTATCCATTCATCACTAGATGGACAATTGAGTTATTTCCACTTTTTGGCTATTGTGAATAATGCTGCTATGAACATTTGGGTACAAGTTTTTATGTGAACATATGTTTTCAATTCTCCTAGGTATATACCTAGTATTGAAACTGCTGAGTTATTTGATAATTCTATTTTTTTTTTTTTTTAACATTTTGAGGAACTGTCAAACTGTTTTTTTCCAAAGTGGCTGTACTATACCATTTTATATTCCTATCATATATATAATAAAAACTAAATATTTGTAACTTCTCCAGGACTTAGTATAGTTTTCTTCCTAGTTTACTGATAATTTCAGTAAGGCAATAAACTGAAAAATGCTTTGCCAGAGTCCAGATCCTAGGTTTATTCATTTCTTCAGTATTCACTGAGGCTCTATTTTGTTTCCAGCATTGTTTCTAGTTCCGTGGTTACAGAGATAAATGAAACATGTTGTCTGTGAGACACTGAGTCTTGAGTCTGTAAAATTTCTTTTGGAATCTTTAAACATGATCAAGACTCCCACTTGTGTGACTTGGTTTAGGTGGAATCTGCCCAGAACCAAAGGATGAACTGGATCAAATATCTGTCAGTACTGAACGAGTTTCTAATGGTGATCCTTAAATGTAGATCCAACTTCCTATTTTACATGATCAACTATCAATTTATATTTTATTTTTATTTTAACAAGGAAAATGTGTGAGCATCTGGCATTTGTTGTTTCTCTGAAACAATTTTATCGTGAAATCGTCTAATCCCAGGAGTTTGGGAATAAGTGTATAACTTAAGTGGAGACAAAATAACAGTCCTGGGCAGTTGCATGATTCTTCACCTTTTCTAGAGTCATATTGTGTATGTTACCCTGTCCCGTGTCTCATTTGACCACAGTCCTGTAAGGTAGGCCAGGCAAGCACACATTATTTCCGTTTCATGGATGATAACTGAACCTCAGAGTAATTTGCCCCAGGTCACAAGAAGGAGCTAGAAGGAGACGCCTTGCTAAAGCAGTCATTCCCATATACTATTCCTTAGAGTGGTGCCAGCGTTGGATAGCATTTTCACTGATGCATGAGGAAATGAGAAAAGAAGGGGCAAAGCAGTGAGGTTTTTCACATCACTACATTTATTCAATTTTAAGAACTGTCTTTTATTCCAAAGTTAAGTCTCTTTTATTTTTATGTAGGTAAAATGTCTCTTTTCTTTACTAAAATGTGGTGATAGTGGATAGTAACTTTTCCTTACTTTAATTTTTATTTGGCAAGACAAAATATTGGCAATCTCAATTAAAAAAAAATATATATATATATATACACCATTCCATGAAATCTGCCTCAGAAGGGTCAGGCCTGGTTCAACCTTTCCTGGTTGATCACTTCGTATTTTCTTGTGAGCACGCTGCCCTAGGTAAAGTAGAAATTATGTTCTCTTCCAGACATGGCCATCTTTCACATATGCCTGTGTCACACACGAGCTTAACATCCAGTCTCCTGGTTTTAGCTAAACCCTCTTGGGCTGCTATATTTCACAGAATCACAGATTTGTGGGAAAATATATAACCATGCAGGCAGAATGACTTATCCAGTCTTTCAGTTTCTAATTGTGAGTAAATATGTCTTACTGTTGGCTTTGTTAATTATTCTCATGACTTTTTGGAGCAGGGCTTGGGTATGATTTTTTCTAGCAAAGTGCAATTGGCTTGTATTTGAAAGGATGTAGTAATTATTAATTATATGCATAGATCTCTTTCTAGTAGAAAGCAAGACTTGACCCAGATAGGTTAATTAACTTGCCCACATAACATACCAATGAGAGGAAGTAGAAGTGGAAAGACATCTACTCCTAAATATTACTCATCAACTTCAAAGTGTAATCATGGGACCTGCATGCAAATCACCAATGGAAAAATCCGCTAGACTTTTGAGAAACATTGAGCAAAAATATGTAGTAGGATCGGCGCCTTCTCAAGTCCCCCTTGGTTGCTCCCCAGGGTTTGTGTGAGGGGAGAAGGGGTTGCTGAGTGCCAGACATCCCCTACACTAAAGGAGATTCATAAGTGTTAGGTGAAGTGGGGTGCTGTCCTCAAATAAGGATGGAGAAAGAGAAAATTAAACACAGTAAATTCTATTATGTAAAGTAGGAATTTGAATTTAATTTGTTACAAGGCATTGTAAATACCTAAGAGTGGCAAAGATGCAACACTCCTCAACGTTTTGGACTACAGAATTGCCCCATTTTCCCAGTTGCTCCTCCTTGCTTCTTTCGGATCTCTCAGAACTAGACTTCTGCAGAAGGTATTGCTTTAAGTGTGTTCTCACTACCTTCTAATTTGAGTCTCATAACAACCCTATGGGGGGTAATATTTTCATTCCCATTTTACAGATGAAGAACCCAAGGCACAGAAAGGTTAAGAAACTCACCCAAACTCACACAATGGCAAGGCTTGTATTCAAACCAGGCTCTTGGCATCCGAGGCGGTCTGAGAGCTCCCGCGCTGTGCTGCCTGCTATTGCAAAGCAGTTCTCCTCCTTGTTGTCTTCATTTTTCTTGAGCACAGTGCATTGCCTCATGTAAACAAAGTCAGTAATCTAACTAGAAAGTAAACTGAGACTTTCACTGTTCTCTGTGTGTTGGTGAATCCATTGCAGGTGTGATGGAAAGACTATGAATTTGGAGTGAAACATATCTGAGCCCACCTTGTTTTCCCAGCCATTCCTATTGGTGTAAATTTGACTAGTTGGTTAACTCTAGGAGCCACAACTAATTCTTTGTACATTAGAGACAATAATGCTGTAACTCGTCTTTCAAAGGAGTTGGCATGAGAACATAAGTAAAGGCTTGGGAAGAGGATGGTGCATGGCCCACACCATAGACTCCACAAGGATATGTTCGTTGTCTTTTCCTCTGTCCCACACACAACCACCCTCTCCTACTCAGATGCTCATGTATGCTTATTTTTCTCAAATGTCATAGATTTTCCCCTGACTTACACTCACCTGCAGCTTTATACAGAAACAAGGGTCATGGGGAAACCCCACGAGAAGCAGTACAGCATAAAACAATGAATTCAGAAAGGAGGCAAGAGTCAAGTGCAATGTTGTCTTAGGAAATTGGAAACAGTCTTGAATCAAAAGAGTGGGTCTAGAGAAACCTGATTGTCCCCAGTGGCCTCTTATACTAAAGGGAAATAAAAAATTGGAATGAAAGGACAGACACTGAAAATGAATCCCATTTCCCATGTGCTACAGATTGAATAAGCAGGAGAGCTGTGGGCTAGGGAGGCCTCTCTTGTGTGTGATCATGCCACCTGGGTTGGTCACAGTGGCCTAAGGAACCTTCCTGATACCCCAGGATGCTCTCTTCAGATGACCCCAGGAATTCACCAAATTCAAGGCGATGTCTTTGCTTCCCCAGTTTGGTTTTAAGAATGTGAATGTGGATTATAATTCCTCCTATTACTCAAATACTAGTCATCATCAGGAGAGATGGTTTCATATACTCAATAGCTATATACTCTATGTCTCCTGGGCAAAAATGAGTATGTTTATTAGCAAGTAAATAGGAATGATTTAAGGAACTTAGCATTTTAAAAATTCTTTAATACTTTAATTTGAAGGATGAAGTGACAATATTAAAGATAATTTTGAAAATAGGATTAAAAAAACCATGACTTTGCCAGGCTCACTGCAAGCTCTGCCTCCTGGGTTCATGCCATTCTCCTGCCTCAGCCTCCCAAGTAGCTGGGACTACGGGCGCCAGCCACCATGCCCGGCTAATGTTTTGTATTTTTAGTAGAGACGGGATTTCACCGTGTTAGCCAGGATGGTCTCGATCTCCTGACCTCGTGATCCACCCGCCTCAGCCTCCCAAAGTGCTGGGATTACAGGCATGAGCCACAGTGCCCGGCCTCTATTTTATTTTTATATATTAGATTTTATTGTTTTCCTTCTCACACAGACTTTTTTCATGATTTTAATCATAGAGGGTATTCCATTATGTATATCATGAATCTGGGAATGTGCATCTATGTTTTTTTATAATTATTCCTTTAATGGTTTATGTAACAGGGGATAGTATAGGTCCCTCTTAGAAGTGGAGAATGAGTGACTCTCAGGGACAATTAATAATGATGTGACATTAGTTGCTAAACCATGTCCCAATTGGTGATTGTCACAGTTTTATGCAATTGTAGATTATCCTATGTGGCAGCTAAGAAGTGCTTATAGTTACTTTATAGAGGCTCACCTATAGTATCTTAAATACATTAAAAAAAAAAAAAGCCAAAGGTAGCCTGTTCAGGGCTGGTCTGGGGTTGCAAGAAGGCATCAGGGGCCTAGGCTTCATCGGTTTTTCAAAAAGGAGGTTTTGCCATCCTTTTTGCATTGCTTTCAAGTTTAAAGTCACAATATGATGCTGCTTGCACAATAGCCATAATGTCTGAATTTTAGGCAAGAAATAGGAAAAAGAGAGGACGCAAAAGGTTCCCTTTTCAACCTCTGCCCACACTGTCTATTCCCTTTTAAAGAATCTCCCCAAAAGTTTCATGTCAAAGAGGTTCATTAGCTGTGGCATTGGGTAAATTACAAAAACTCTTTGAGACTCAGTTTCTTCATTTCTATACTGAGAGCAATAATGTCTACCTCACTGGGTGTATGTGAAAGAACACTGCTAATCCAAAAAATGCTATGCAATTTCAAGAGTTAAATCAAAATAACACTTGTAGTCCAATGCAGGCTGCAATAACTGAAATATTTCATATGCCTGTGTTCTTGCTGTAGAAGAACACATTGCAATCATTTAAGATCACCCCCTTTCCCCACCCTAAAGTGCGTTTAGGAAGGAGAGAAAGCAGAACTAGACCATGTTTGGTTAATGTCAAAGGGAAGTTTGAAAACTATGAGATTCCAGTCAGTGGTAGAAGTGATCAAACCCCAAAGCCACTCTGTGTTCCTTGCTGTCCTTGCTGTCTCGGAGGGGAATGTTACGCAGTGGAAATGGGACACTCCTAAGTTCAGAGGCAAAAAATCTTGACACAGGTGCTTCCCCAAGAACCCACAGGCCTCCAGGCCAATGGGCAAACCCCCCATGGGTGGAGTGGCCCTTGTCTCAGTATCAAAAATTTGTAATCTCTCTGAGGGTAGGGACCCTACCTCTATCACCTCTTTATCCAATGCCTGACACCTAGAAATCTTCAGTAAAAATCTATTATTCTGCCCCACTTGTAAGACTGACTCTGAACATTGAGAGTCAGTCTTGCAAGTGACTTACTTAAGCCATCATAACCCTCAGCCCCCATTGTTGATTGTAGCTAAGAAGAAGTACCTTGGGTTGGTGCATATTTTGGAATGCCGGGCGCGGTGGCTCAAGCCTGTAATCCCAGCACTTTGGGAGGCCGAGACGGGCGGATCACGAGGTCAGGAGATCGAGACCATCCTGGCTAACACAGTGAAACCCCGTCTCTACTAAAAAAAACACAAAAAACTAGCCGGGCGAGGTGGCGGGCGCCTGTAGTCCCCGCTACTCGGGAGGCTGAGGCAGGAGAATGGCGTAAACCCGGGAGGCGGAGCTTGCAGTGAGCTGAGATCCGGCCACTGCACTCCAGCCCGGCGACAGAGCAAGACTCCGTCTCAAAAAAAAAAAAATAAATAAATAAATAAAAAAATAATAATTATAATGATAATTATAGCTAACCTACTGAGCATTTACCATGTGTAGGCACTTAGTACTTTACATGTTGTAGCCCATTTAATCCTTCCTTTTACCTTATAACAACAGTGGTATTATGCTCATTCTGCAGAAGAGGAAACAAGCTCAGATAGGGCAAGTAATTTGTCTAAGGTCACAAAGCTAAGAAAATGAGAAACCAGCTCAAAATTATGAAATCTGGACACAGATTTTCTTGGGAAATTACTGTTAAATTTCTCAAATAGATTGTAAGTGCCCTTTAGAGTCCTTCATTTCACTTACTTCATTTATTTATACACGACCCACCTAAGGCAAAGAATTTAGTCTCTTTAAGCTCAAGTGTCATCATCTGAGGAATGGACAAATAATAATACCACCGCCCCCACCCCACCCCAGAGTTTCTGTGAGGATTAAATGAGATAATGCATATACAGTGCCTGGCCCATAGTAAATGTTCAGTATATTTTTTACCATCATTTGTTAATCTGACAAGTAGTCAAATTAGTGATGCACATCAGAATCATCAGTGGAAACTTTTCAAATATTGAGGTCTGGGTCCCAAAGTGGGGTATTTTGAAAAGTTCCCCAAGTGATTCTGATTCACATTCCCTTATGAGAATCACTGCTGAATGTGACCAATATTCATTAAGGAAGCATTTTACTCAAGGCATTTTGCTGTGTGCTAAGAGAGATGTCAGATGCACAATAATGGCAAAAATCACATAAAAATAAGTAAATTACTATGACAGATGAGTGATGGGGTGGGTCCTGCAGCAATCAGGAAAGTCCTCACAGAGGTGATCACAGTGGGCTGGGCTTGAAGGTGCAGCAGGGTTAGCTTGCCAAGAATGGTGGCAGGGTAGTGAGTGAAGGTAAGTGGCATGAGGGTGCATACAATGTCACTGGTGCCACTACTGGCTGGGACATGGAGTCTGGGGAGAGTCGGGAGATGAAGCCAGATGGTTGGCTGCAGTCAGAGAATGGAAGCTCTTGGATTTCTGACCAGTTGGGTTTGCACTGCATTTAGAGGACCATGATAAGCCACTAAGATTTTCTGAGTCAGAGAGGGAAATGCTCAGAACTATCCTTTCACCTGTTAAGTATGGCACTCTAATAAATTAGAAAGTATAGAACCCAAAGGCAAGAAATAAGCAAGGCCAGAGACATCTGTTGCATCAGCCCAGACCTCAGAATAGGAGCTTGGACTAGGCAGGGTACTGACAGGTGTTTATGCTAAAGGAACAACTATATAAACCTGGAGACTGAATTAGCTATTGGGGGAGGGGTGGTGAGAGGAAGAAGAAGTGAAGATGACGTTGAGATTTGAGCCTGCGTGATGGGAAGAACGCACTGTGACCAGAAAAAGGGAAGTGGGGGTATGAGCTGGGTGGGGGGAGGGAAGATGATGAGTTGAACATGTTGAGCTGGAGATGCCTGAGGACAAGGTGCAGATATCTAGGAGTTAGGTGGCACTGTGGAGTTCAAAGGAGAGATGGGGGCTATACACAAACAAATAAACGGAACACAAAGTGAGTCAGCTGCACTGAGGGGTGTGGCTTCAGCCTTGGCAGGGGTAGAACTCTGTGGGAAGGAGGGTAGAGCAGGGATTCTTAACCAAAGACATGTGGATAGGGTTCTTGTTTGAGGGTGTCTGTGAACTTTTTAACATTTTAAGCAGAATATTACTATGTATATTAAAAAGGCCACAATCACATTGAATAACTTACTCTAAACAATGTTAAAACCTACTGATATATATATATATATATAAGAGGTGGGCTGAGATGGGTCTCATGGAATTTTCACATCGTAGGTAGGAACAAAATATTCCAGCCAATCTCTGAAGTCCTGACTGTCATACCTCAGACTGTGATGGCTGTTTTTTTTTTTTTTGTTTTTTTTGTTTTTTTTTTTTTTTTTTTTTAAATCAGGGCCAGACTGTTGGGTCAAAGTTGTCTTAAAAATGTTTCTTCTTTCCAAGACATTCAATGGGGAAAGAAAGAATAATCTTTCAACAAGTGTGCTGAGATAACTGGATATCCACATGAAAAAGTATCTATCTGGGCCCTCTGCCTCTCACTAAATACAGAAGTTAACATAAAATTGATCGAAGACCTAACTATAATAGCTAAAACTATAAAACTTAGAAGGCAGCATCCTCAAAGGCATAATTTTTGTGACCTTAGATTGGCCAATGATTTCTTAGATATGGCACCTAAAGCCCAGGCAACCCAAGAATAAACTGAACGTCATCAAAATTCAACTTTTGTGTTTTAGGGACACTATCAAGAAAGCAAAGAGATAATCTGTAGAATGGTAGAAAATATTTATAAATTATATATCTGATAAGAATCTAGAATATTTAAAGAACTTTTATAATTCTACAATAAAAAACACATAATACAATTAAAATAGGCAAAGGATTTGAATAAACATGTTTCCAAACAAAATATAAAGCTGGCCAATAAGCACATGAAAACATGCTAACATCATTAGCCATCAGGAAAATACAAATGAAAACCACAATGAGATAGTAGTTCACACTCACTAGAATGGCAATTATCATCATCATCATCACCATCATCATCATCAGATAATATCACAAGTTGGCAAGGATGTAGAGAAACTGAAATCCTCATACATTGCAGGTAGAGAGGTAAAAATGGTACAGCTGCTTTAGAAAAACAATTTGGCAGTTTTTCAAAAAGTTAAATATAGAGTTACCATGTGACCCAGAAATTCTGTTTTTAGGTATACAACCAAGATAATTGAAAACACATGTTTACACAAATAATTGTATGTAAATATTTATAGCAGTATCATTCATAATAACCAAAAATAGAAACAACTTAAATGTCCACTAATTGATGAATGAATAAATAAAATGTGTCATATCCACATATATATGGAATATTATTTAGCCATAAAGAGGAATGAAGTACTGATACATGCTACAACATGGGTGAACCTTGAAAATATCATGCTAAGTGAAAAAAGCCAGACATAAATGGCAACATATTATATAATCCAATTTAAATTAAATATCTAGAAGAGGTAAATCCATAGAGGCAAAAAGTAGATTAGTGGTTGTCAGGAGTTGGGGGAGGAGAGAATGGGGAACAATAGCTAATAGGTACAGAGTTTCTTTTTGGGGTAATGAAAATATTCTGGAATTAGATAATGGTGATGACTGCTCAAACTTGTGAATATACTAAAAACTACACATGGATTTTATGGTATGTGAAATTATACATGAATAAAAAATTTCTTCTGTCTTCTCAGTTTCTGATTGTCCTTAAATGGGATGAAAATAATGTCCATTATCCAAGAAGAAGGAAAAGCATGAACAAAGTTACAGAGGAGGAAAAGTAAAGAAAGTTGTTAGGGAATGGTAGATTTGAATGGAACATAGGTGTATGTATGGGAGAATCAGGAGAGGAAGCTGAAAAGGTTAAATTGGGACCAGAATAGTAAGTCAGTTGGTCAGTCATTGAGTGAGTCACAAATATTTGAGGACTTACTCAGTGTCAGCCACTGTTCTGGGTACATGAACGAAAAGACCTGGTCCCCACCAACACAGGGTTGAGCAGTCTAGCTCTGGTGACATTAAACAAATATTTAAGAAATCATGAGGGTATGAAGGGTGGGAAGTTGAGAGTGCCATAGAAACATGTTATGGGGGAGACTATTTGGTGTGAAGGAATCCTGGAATGTTTTCCAAAGGAGCAGTTAGAGGTGAGAAGGGCCCAACTTGCTAGTAGATTTTAACCAAATAAGTAGGCAACTGGTAGCCCTTTAAAGGGGTCATGGCTGGTGAGATGATCAGAGCAGTACCATAGGAAGATTTAGCCAGTCATGGTTCTTAAACTTACCACACAAGCCTCTTTGGGGTGGCAGTCTTGCCCAAACACCATGTACTGCCAGCAAAGCAGGGGAAAGATGAACCTTCCTCCAAAAGTGACGGTTTGTGGGCTGTGTTTAGAGGACCTCTCTGGTATGCTTGCTCATCTTTCCAGAAGTTACTGGAGAAACGACACCAGTGACCTTTCATGAGAAGATGATGGACTAGCACAGCAGGCCTCTCTTCGTACTCATCACGGTAAGCAACTAACCAAGGGACTTTCTTGGTTTATTTATTTTTTGGTCAGGCAGATAGAAAAGTCATCACATAGCTTCAAGTTCCAGGGTCACTTCTTCACCTTTAATTTGCCCCAGTGGGAATTGTCAAAAAGAAGTAAATCATGACATATATATCCTTTAAGTATGTGTGTGAGTACCTGTGTCAGGGAGAGTTAGAGAACAGAGTATTGAACGCAATATTATTAAATACACACATTGTGTATCATATATTAAATATTTGTTACATATATTTAACAGTATCATTCTCTCCTTTCCTACCATATATATATATATATATATATTCATTCATCATTGCCCTTTCCCATAGAAAGGTCTCTAAGTTCTGGTCACAAGACTGAAAAAAGGTGCAGAGGCTGAAAAAAGCAGAACTGCAGCCTTGAACCTCATGCTTTATTGACTGGCCATAGTGTTACCCTTGATGTAAAGACTAAGTTTTAGTTTTGATGTCCAAAGGTGAAGGGAGTGTTTGTCCTTCTGACCCAGAGCACAGCTTCCTAAAATTGTTCTCTTGACTCTTGGGAGAGGATCCACTTGAGTTCTCTACTGGCCACTTCCGGAGAAAGATACTTTAAAAAAAAAAATTATTTCCATAGGTTATTGGGAAACAAGTGGTATTCGGTTACATGAGTAAGTCCTTTAGTGGTGATTTGTGAGACTTTGGTGCACCCATCACCTGAGCAGTATACACTGCACACAATTTGTAGTCTTTTATCCCTCACCCTCTTCCCACCCTTTCCCTCTAGAGTCCCCAAAGTTCATTGTGTTGTCACACCTTTGCATCCTTATAGCTTAGCTCCCACTTATGAGTGAGAACATACGATGTTTGGTCTTCCATTCCTGAGTTACTTCACTTGGAATAATAGTCTCCCATCTCTTCCAGGTCCTGCAAATGCCGTTAATTCATTCTTTTTTATGGCTGAGTAGTATTCCATCATACTACTTACACCACAGTTTCTTTATCCACTCATTGATTGATGGGCATTTGGGTTGGTGTCATGTTTTTGCAATTGTGAATTGTGTTGCTATAAACATACATGTGCAAGTGTCTTTTTTGTATAATGACGTCTTTTCCTCTGGGTAGATACTCAGTAGTGGGATTGCTAGATCAAATGGTAGTTCTACTTTCAGTTTTTTAAGAATATCCATACTGTTTTCTATAGTCATTGTACTAGTTTACCTTCCCACCAGCAATGTAGGCGTGTTCCCTGTTCACCGCATCCATGCCAACATCGATTATTTTTTGATTTTTTGATTATGGCCATTCTTATAGGAGGAAGGAGCCAAAGACTTTTAATTCTTGTCCCACAGTCAGTGGTTCTCTAATGTGGGGATAAGAATCCACCTGGGGAGCTTATCAAAATGCAATCCTGGCCGGGTGTGGTGGCTCACAAGTGTCATCAAAGCACTTTGGGAGGCCGGGGCGGGTTGATCTCTTGAGCTCAGGAGTTCGAGACCAGCCTGGCCAACATGGTGAAACCCCATCTCTACTAAAAATACAAAAAAAAAAAAAAAATTAGCCAGGCGTGGTGATGTATGTCTGTAGTCCCAGCTACTTGGGAGGCTGAGGCATGAGACCTGCTTGAACCTGGGAGGCACAGGCTACAGTGAGCCGAGATCATGTCACTGCACTCCAGCCTGAGTGACAGAGTGAGATTCTGTCTCAAAAAAAAAAAAAAAGAAAAGAAAAGAAAAGAAAAGAAAAAAAAAACATGCAATTCTCACTCCCAGATTTTTCTTCTGACTTGAGTAGGTATGGGTGAAACCTTGAGATGTGCATTTTGGAGAGAATCAATGATCCTGCTACAGATGTCCACTTTAGGAAGCTCTGCTCTGGTTCCATGCCACCATGCAAGGTTGGCCTAATGCAGTGGCAGCAGGACTATTGTGAAGTCAGGTTTAGGATTAAATCCTGGCTTAGCCACTTGCAAACTGTGTGACAGTAGCCAAGTTACTTAGCCTCTCTGAGCTTTGTTTTCCTCATTTTCAATAAGGGGATAATAATATCCACACGTGTTGCCGTCCCAGATTTGCATTTAACATAGGTCCCTTCACTGCCTTATCTCACTAGTTTGAGTCGTTTACAGATTATAGGAATAATGGCAGGGAGAGGGGAGGGATATGAGGGAAAGGGGAATTTTAAACATTTTGTTTTTTAAGCTTCTTAAATTCTACTTCATAGGAGGAAAAAAAGACAAAACACCATTATTTAGGGCTGACCATGTGCTAGGCCTTGTCAGTGCTAAGAAGAGTACTTTTCAGATCCAATGTAACTCAACGCTTCACTCACTTCACAGACTCTCCCCTGGGCCCTGTGGCTGGGCTTCCTGTTTCCACATCAAAATTTAGTTTGATGAGCATTTGTGAAGGGCCAGCCAGGCACCAGGCCCTGTGTGAGGTCCTGAGTGGGTGAGAGGACACAAATGTGGATGACAGGTAGGCCTGGGCTCAGGGAGCTCCCCATCTACTGAGGGACACAGGTCTGGGCATGACTACAATATGGACCAAGGACTGTGGGAGCTCAGGGGAGGGAGAGACTAATTCCAACAGATGAAAAAGAAGGAAAAAATTCCACTGGGCAAGAGTTTTCATGACCAACATTTGATTGCAGGCTCATTAAAGATGGGCTATTTTTTTTTTCCCCTGTTGACTCTTCAGAGTGCCCTGAAAAACCTTGGGCCCTGTGGCTCCTTGATGAGTTCATTAGACTCACTGACAAGTCCTACAGACTTTTGCTTCTTGATGCCAGCTGCGTGCTGCTCTCTGAAGCTCCTTCTTTCACACCAAACAACAGTTTCCAGGGCTGGTGTGTGTGGAACAGTCTGGAGCGATTCTTGCCTTGATTTAGTAATACATACTATTGCAAGAAAACCTTTGTGAAAGTAGCCACCATCCTGTCTGCCTTTTTATTCTGAAGCTCCTGTTGCTCTCCCAGCCCCATGTTCTCAGGCACACTGTCACAGTGAGTTGTTTAAGTGCTCAGATGTTATTACTTCCTGGGGAATCTACTCCTCGGAGAGTTAAAGTTTGGCCTGTGTCCTGGGCTAGGCATTCCTTTTTCCTAGGATTGACTTTCTGGAAAGGAGGGTGATCCAGCCTGTTGGACTGAGCACAGTGCTTTGAGAAAAGGGGAGCTTAGGAATGGAGCCCAGAGGAAGCCCCCTGGTTAGGAGGAGTTGCCCGTTTTAGCTGTCAGGATGGTAAAGATGGTTTCTATTTGGCCTGCCCTGTTGTACTTACTGGCTGCTATTGGTTCATTTTGTTTGGGGAAAAAAAAAAAAGGAAAGGAAAGTGGCTGATTGTTGAAGAAGCTTTTGTTCACTGGGAAAAAGTGCTTCTACCTTACAACAGGAAAAGCGTCAGCAATGGCAGGAGAAAGCAAAGCGGGCCGAGAGATGGAGCCATCTGGTGGCTCTTCGCTGTAAGCACCACTCCTGGAGTCTCCTGTGTGGGTGCAGAGCTCACTCCATGCGTCTCTTCTTGGAGAAATGGCCTCCTTCAGTGCAGAAAGGAAACTCCTCCCCGCCACGGTGCACCAGATGGCTACCCACTTTGATTGGCTTCATCATGGCTTTCAGGGGCCTGCAGGACCTGCCCCTGGGCTTTGTTCTCAGCCTCTACTCCAGATGCGCTTCTCCAGCTCCACCCCACCTGCCCTCTGCCCTCCTAGGGCCTTTGCATTTCCTCCCCTCTGCTCGGGATGCCTTTCTCCAAAGTCTTCTCAAGGCTGATTCTTTCTCATTGCTTCTGTTGCAACTCAGAGGAGCTTTCCTCAGATAGGCCTTCCTTGACCACTCTTCCTAAAGCAGGCCCTATCCAAAGTCACTGTTCATGACAAGTGTCGGCTTTATTTTACTCATAGGATACTTAGTGGCATCTAAATCCTACTCATTCATGTTCTTCCCTCTTGTTTATTGCCTATGTTAAATGCAAGATAACAAAGCCTTACCTGCTTATTTCATCTCTGTCTCCCTAACATCAAGAAAGGTACCTGACTTGTATTGAGTGTTCAGTAAATATATGTGAAAAAATGAATGAAACTGAAGACATAAAACGTAGAAAGAGAGGTGCTTTAGAGCCCAGATATGTCTGTCTGAGGCTGTGCTGGAGTCCTCCTCATTCCCTCTGTTTCTTCCTAGATAACAGTCTATAGAAGGGGCTATTTCTCTGGCTAGCATCCATTTTTCTCTGGGATTCTATTCTGGTTGGCAGGAATTTGGTTCTTCCCACCATCTAACCCTCCTGGATCCCTTTCTTGGTTCAGTTTTTCCTAATGTACATTCACACTCTTTAATAGCTTTAACAGGGACTGTTTATGGGGGAAGCTGTCTTCCAACTTTGAGGTGCTATGAATTTTAGACATTTCCAAATATTCTATATAAAAGCGCTGAACCATCAAGAGAAATTCATACCTCATCTGATCGCACTCTCCTGGTTAGCTTCCCTCACTGTGGACAGCGCTTGGCCTGCACATCCACACTCCTTTGCAGCCAGCAACTGCCTCTTCTCTTGATGCTGCCTTTTTGTTGCCCAGCCAGCAGCCAAGGCTCTATCTGCCCAGTATCATTAGAGAAGAGCCCACAGATTCCAGGGAGCAGCAGCTCATTTTTAGTGAGGGTTCCCCTGTACCTGGGCTGGCCAATTGTTCTCCCTTAACCTTTTCTTCAAGGTTTTTTTTTTTTTTTTTTTTTTTTTTCCAGTCGTGTGTGTGTGTGTGTGTGCGCGCGCTCGCGCACGCATTCACACACACGTGCATGACCATTGCACCCCACATAGAGCTCCAGCCTCATCCAAATTGCTGGTTCTTCTCTTCATTCTTCTCTCTTTTTCTCATCCTCATCCTTCCTAGATTCTCCCAACAAATGTCAAATTTCTTTCCCATTTGGTATTTAGAAAACATAAGCTTCAACCGCCAACTCAATACACTGTGAGCATCTCACAATTTCTCCAGATTCCCTGGGGATTACTGTTTTGTAATCACCCCTGGCTTCTAACTCCCGCTTTTTAAATTTGTGGCTCTATGCTTTCTGTTGTTCTAATCCATGTTTACTCATACCTGAAATTGAGCCTCTTCCCTGAGTTCACCAACACAAACAAAAATCCCCACTTATTCATGAAAGTTTGTAGAGAAGATTTTAGAGTAGATTTAAGAGGAGGACGGAGATGGTTTTACTGCAACAGCACGCAGTCACATGTGAAAATAGTCATCAAGTTCTGCCCTCCCATCCTTGAGATTTTTCACTGGCCATTGTACCCCACATAGAACCTCAGTGTCATCCAAATTGCTGGTTCTTCTCTCCACCCTTCTCTCTTTTTTCTCAGCCTCATTCTTCCTGGGTTCTCCTGACAAATTCCAATTTTTCTTATTAGTTATGCAGAGCAATTCAACTCTTCCCTGCTGTTCTTTCCACATCTTGCTCTGGGTCCATTTTGCATATCCAAACTCATCAAGGTACTCAGCAGATTCAAAGGGTTTCTTATTTATAAAGAGCTGCTCTCCATAGAAGGCAAGAGTGGTTTAAGCAGCATTTCCTTCTCCTTTGTAAGCAAGTTATTCAAGAAAAGGCCAATAGGAACCTGATGCCCTGTGTGTCATCCAAATAAAGAATCCACAAAATACCAAAACTAGGAGTGGCTTCTCTGAGGACCTACTCATTGTCTACTTACTGTCTATTTTGAGAGGGCAAATGGCGCAAAGAATCCTGTGAGCCACTGAAATCAAACTGACAAAGCTTTTAGAGTCACTTTGCCTCCATAGGGCAACTGAGAGTCCCTGAGCTCTGTTTGCCCTTCTACTGGGGCTGTCTTTCCATGTTGGGTGAACTAGCAGTTTTAATGAGCTTTTCTCAGCATGAAACTTAGTAAAAAAAAGAAAAACAAAGAAAAGGAATCATCTTTCCACCTTTTGCACTGGCAGCAGAAGAGCTGTGTTGGCAAGGGAAGATTTATTGGGGCTGGAGTTGTTCTTGGAGCAGGTTGCTCTGTGGAGGGAATCTAGGAATGAGAAAGAAATCAGAGTCATAGAATGTGTGAGTGGAGGGGTCCTCCATAGAGAAGCCGCTCCCTTTGTAGCTGAGGAATCCTTAGCCCAGAGCAGTGAAGCGACTTATTTGCCCAAGGTCACACATCAAGGCTGTGTAATTTATGCTTCATTGTTCAATCTGGCTAGGGAAGTAGGAGCCCCTTGGTCTGCCCTGGCTGCAGAAATAGGCCCACATAAGGGGTGTCGGGGTTGCTTTAGAAAACCCACAGCACTTTGAATCAAGGAAAAATGAGTCAATTGCTGCTTCTTGTTCGTTCTTGAACTTTAAAAATCTGAGTTGCGGTTCAGTATTTGAGGTGGTATATGCATTTGGTTGAGGGGGCGGAAGGTGACAGGGAGGATTCAGAAGATGGTGATTACGTTCTTTGAGATGTCTGGGGGAGGAGGAAGAGCAGGGAAGGAGGCGGGTTCCTCCTTAGTGGTGGAAAAAGAAATGTAAGTGGGTCAATTTGATGTCAGCTCTTGCCCTTCTAGACTGCAATGAAAATAATATGCAGTCAAGTTTTTCTTTGGCAGAATGACTGCTGTGTACACTAGAATCAGAGAAAAAAATTGTTGCATAGGATGGTTTGTGGTAGAGAATCTGTTGTGACCAATTTAATTCAGCTCAACAAGAAATTGTCAAGCAGTGATTATACACCCATCACAAGGTCAGATATGTTGTGGGGAGCAGGAAGAAAGGCTTTCCAGTATCACTACATCCAAGACCTGACAATCTTATTAAGAAATTAAGACCCACCTACAAGGAGCAGATAAAAAATTGGATTCAATAGCTTAAATGCCAAAAGTCTTGGTACAGAAAATGTATATTCTGGAAAGTTATGAGGAAAGGGGTTGGGGGAGGGGTCATGAGGAAGTGGAACCTGAGCCAGAGTGAAAGCTGTTTGTTTTGGGGACTGTGTCTTCTTCTGTGTTTTCACTACAGAGAGACCTTGTCCATAATAGGTGCTCACTTAAACCCTCCTCAGTGAAGGAGGGAAGTAGGTGGGCAAAAATAGAAGAGAAGATGCAGAGGTGGTCCAGAGGTTGGCAGCTGCAAAGGCCAGACCAACTCAGCAGAGCAGAGAGGGCACTTGGTAGAATTGTAGGTAGGACCAGGAGGCTGAAATGTTTGCAGATGCAGATTTTGGACTTGCTCTGTGGCCAGAGGGAACCATAGGAGAGGCAGGGGCAGGTGCTTTGGAAAGTACGCAGGCCTGTGGGTGAGGATGATGTGGGTGCTATACTGGGCTCTGCCCTGATGCAGCTTCGGAGGAGCTATTGAATTCTCTTTGCCTTAGCTTTTTAACATGTCAGATATAAGGCTGGACTGTGAATTCTCTTTCATGTCTACCCTCCTAAGGAATAAATCTGAGAATGATGTGCAGGGTAGACACTTGGAGGCAGAGAAACACTTTGGTTGTGGGAATTCAGGGGCTGAAGACCTGGACCAGGGTGCTAGTAGAGGGAATAGCAAGGGAGGGAAGGATTTGAGAAATTTGGAAGTGATTATAAGGATACCTTTAGATATTACTTAACAGAGTAGCACAGTGGCTTAATGGGAAGAGAGATGTTTTGGAGGGTGGTATTTGGGGTGTGAGGTAAATGTGGGATGTCTCTGAAGCAGCTAGAAATGTAGGATTAGAGGTTGACAGGGCAGGACAGGCTATTTAAAAGTAGGTCCTTGAAATCAGATGAAATAGTTTTGAATCCTGACTCTAATGGCCCTGGGCACATGACTAGAGTAGAGTGAGCAACTCTTCCAGCGTGCATAGGGCATTCCCAGCTTTAGCACTGAAAGTCCCATGTCTTGGGAAATTCCCCAGTCCCAGTCAAACAGGGACAGCTTGCCTGAGACTGTCCTGGTTTAAAAGCTGCAAGGCCTGCATCCCAGGAACTACTTTCGTGGTGGCCAAACTGGGAAATTTGGTGAAGCTACTCCATCAATTTTAGCCTCAGGCTCCTCATCTGAAAAGTAGGGATAATAATATGACTTCTTCAGAGTTTGCGTGAATTAAATGAGATGGTATATGTGAAGTACTCAGCATAAAGATTGGCACAAAGAAGCATAAGAGAAACATTTGTGAAAGGATGAGTTTATAGATGAATCCTGCAGCTGAACCAGTTGGGTGCAGAGGAGATGGGTAAAGTAATCCAGCGTCACCATGGGACACCAGCAGAGTCAGTGGCTTTGCGTACAGAACTTGTAGACTGGGATTGACCTGTATTTATGAAAGAAGGCTTGCCAAGAAAATTAGTAATGTCAACAAGGAAAATTTTAGCCCATTGAAGACAGCAACATTTTAATAATACTTATGCTAATTATAAGTGAATAGGTACATTCCATCAAGGATTTGCAAGGTTCTCTAAAGACATACATCCCTGCTTTCTGGCTCAATTGACACTGTGGCTATACGTGCTCAAATGAAATAAACCACATTTTGTTTTCCACATTCTTACATTAATTGGTTGAGGCACTTATTCAACAAATATTTATTGAGCATTTTTTATGTGTTAAGCACAATGCTAGGCTCTATGGAAACCACAAGAAATATAAAAAGTAGTCTGCAATCTTAGAAAATTTACTATAAAGGGGTTTTATCATACTTATTTTACTTATTTAAACATGAACCACCATTTCCCCTACCTAATTCTTTCCCCACCAATATTGGGGCCTTTTGACAGATACAGATATGATTTTAATTACCCTCAAAGTTCTAGAAGCCAGAAACAGAGAAATCAGAAAGTCCCCAGTAGGTCATCTTGAAGAAGTAGGATGAGAACAGGAAAGGTAGAGACTAGGAGAGCAAAAGCAGAGAGAATGAGGGGAACTGAGAGAGAAGGGGATAGGAGCAAGGAAGGAGGGGAGAGCAGGAAGGAGGGGGAAGCAGGAAGGAGGGGGAAGCAGGAAGGAGAGGGAGCAGGAAGGAGAGGGAGCAGGAAGGAGGGGGAGCGGGAAGGAAAGGGAGCAGAAGGAGGGGGAGCAGAAGGAAGGGTAAGCAGGAAGGAGGGGGAAGCAGGAAGGAGGGGAAGCAGGAAGGAGGAGGAGCAGGAAGGAGGGGGAGCAGTAAAGAAGGGTTTGAATGAAAGAGTCTGAGGCAGGAGAAAGTGGAGAGAGCAGCAAGAGGACTGAGGAAAGAAAGGAGAAAGGAAGGAACCTGTGCATCACAAGTCAGGTGGGGAGAGAAAGAGAACTTGAGGAGAGATGGCAATTGAGGCTGGAAGAGGCTCAGGGCCTGTGTCTGCTGAGTCTTAGTCACCACCCAATGAATAGAAATGTTCAAATTACACACACGAGGGTTTTTTTTTTTTTTCCCCCATAGCTAAGAGGAAACTGAGGTAAAGACCAGAGCGGAGGAGGTCTGTAATCCCACTCCAGCTCTGCCTCTCTCTCCATTGTGCCTGGGGTTAATCTCCTGCTCTGGGCATGTGCCTGTCACCTCTTTCTGATACCACAGGAGCCAAGGAGCCTGCCCTTCCTGTGTCCAGCTGAGGCTGGGTCTGCGCTAGCAGGGGCCACCTCCTCCAGGAGTCAGCAGCTCCCCTGAGCTGTGCAGGCTGCTACTTCCCCAAACTGCTTCCCTCTCAGAACTGGCTCTGGTGCAACTTTGACAGCACCCTTCCTCCTCCTTCACCTGAAGAGGTGAAGCAGAGTCAGGGAGCACATTTGTTTTCTCCTCCTTTCTTTCATTTTTCTTCAACACTCATTCTCCCTTTCCATTTTTCTGTTTTGTATATCCTAGAGGATTTCATAAAGTAAGAGATCCAGTATAAAATGCTCAACACACTCCAGGCCTCAGAGTCCAAGAGACGAGTTGTGTGTAAGTAATCAGCTCACTTAGCCTTGGAGAATGACCAGGCTGGAAGGGCCTTCAGAGGGCATAATAGTTAGCCAACAGCTGGGACCAGAAGGTTGAAAAATTCCATGATCTGAGCCAAGTGGTCAGATCCTCCATCAGCAAAACTCGAAGGCAAGGTCTGGCTAGCCAAGCATGGCTGCCACTGTGGGACATCTCAGAGCTGCAGACTGGTTTATCTCTTGAGTTATGATTTCAAGGGACAAAACTATTATAGACTCTAGGCCTGAAAGGAAGCTGTGCTGCTGAATATCAATTTCTGGGCTTTAAAAATATGTATAACCTATTTGAAGGATGCTAAGCTATTAAGTGCAATCAGCCAGGCAGCTCCTTTGTGAACACGCCTCTGCTGTACATCTCAGACCCTTTTAAGTCAGGGCTTCTACATTTCTGACTCGTTCTGATGCTTTGTATCATTAGACTCTTAGGATGCTTTTAGTTATTACTCAACTGCCTGGACCGTCCATATTCCGAAGAAAGTCATATAAATGGCATCTGTCCAGTATTTTCAGAGGCTCGGGGATAGCTTGGAGATGATTACACTAAATTATGCTTGCATATCACATTATAGTTTGTAAGCACTTTCCCCATTCAGTAGCTCCCTGAATCTTGAAACAACTCTGCCAGATGGGTAGGATTATCCCCAGTTTGTTGATGAGGAAATGAAGGTCTAGAGAGGTGAACCGACTAGCCGAAATCTTAGAGCCAGTGGTAGATACAGATTTCCTAACTTAAATTGTATGTTTTTCCACCAGATCTATTGCCTGCCAATGACATACAAATGAAGATAATTACTACTGTTTGCCAGGCATCATGCTAAGTGCTTTAACATGCATTTTTCTCATTTAGTTTTTCCTGCAGGCACCTGAGAAAATGGATATTATTATCCCTATTCTACAGATGAAAAAACTGAGGCTTACTGAGATGAAGTAAACTGGACACTGTCACATGAAGTTGTAGAGTATTAGTCCATTTTCATACTGCTATAATGAACTGCCTGAGATGGGGGTAATTTACAAAGGAAAGAGGTTTAATTGACTCACAGTTCAGCATGGCTGGGATGGCCTCAGGAAACTTACAATCATGGTGGAAGGCGAGGGGGAAGCAAGGCACCCTCTTCACAAGGTGGCAGGAAGGAGATGTGCCAAGTGAAGGGGGTAAGAGCTCCTTATAAGGCCATCAGATCTCGTGAGAACTCTATTACAAGAACAGCATGGGGGAAACCGCCCCCGTGATTCAATTACCTCAACCTGGCCTCTCCTTGACACATGGGGATTATGAAGGTTACAATTCAAGATGAGATTTGATTTATCAAGACCTAAACCTAGCTAGTCTGATCCCAGAACTGGTGTTCTTAACCCCTGATACCAACCAGGAAAGAGAGAGGAGCATTCAATCCGACTTGGGCCACTACTTTTAATTGTTCATTCATTTTCTTTGTCTCCTGTTTGAAAGTTTCCATTCTCTGGGATATCAGAAGTCGTGTTAACCAAGTCCTCTGCAGACAACAATTAAATTCATTGTCAGGTCTCCAGGGTTGGGGCACCAGCAGAGCACAGGTTTTGTGGGAGAGAGAACAGCATAAGACAGGGATGGAGATGGAGGAGGGGTTTCCCATTCAAGTATGGCCACAGTGACAGGGGCTGAAGGGCGTGACAGTGTCATGCACGTGCAGGGGACACAGTGCCATCCCTTCTTCCTAGCCATATGTGCTGCTCTGTCTTTTTTATAGTGCCACATATGGCACTTCCTTAATGAAATTTCTCATAATAATTGATCTGACCTGTATCATTCTGTTAGCTTTAGCAAAACAAATTCTGACAGGTTTTGATATTAAAACTAAAAATATGTTTTCAACTCGCCGAGGAGCCATAAAGCAGGCTGAAATCATACTAATGATAATGGACAATCTGCTTTCTACCATCAAGTTCTTATTATTTACATGTAGCAAACCATCCAGAGATAATGTGAGCCTTGAGTCTCCTTTCAGTTTTTACTAATCTTCCATAATTTACCAAATGGGGGTAGCAGAGGGCTGAAAGAAGGCTCCCCAGGTCACCTTGGAGTGCCCCTCTTGATGCCTCAGTGTGTCACATGAAGCCTTCCCAGTACGGCTGCTCATGAATCTCTGGGCTGACCCTCCTGCAGTGGGGCTGCAGGGCTGCTTCAGTTAAAAAGCTCATGGTTCAGGGAAGGGATTTGCAATCTCATTTTCACAGATGTTTGTTTTCAGGCATCTTCCCTGAAATAATCCTTGCAGCTCTCAGATGGGTAGAGCGAACAGCACTGCCCTTGAACATGGGCAGCTCCGGTACAGCCATGCTCTGGCTCCCTTCTTGCTATACCTCTTCCTGCAGGGTATTCAATTTGCAGGGCTGAGGGACTACATCCACTCAGAGCCCATGCCCCTCCAGACTTCAGGTACCTGGGACCCCATATTCCGGCCCAAACAGCCCCAAACCCACCTTCACTCACAGGTCTCTTCCTGGGTCTGACTTCCTGAGAGTCCATCCTGCTGTCAGCCTGCACACTCCCCAGTTCTGAAGGGCTCTGGGAGGTTGCTGTCACAGCAGCCTATGGATGAAATTTGGATATGTGGCCAGCGGGGTCTATCTGCATGTTAACAAGATTCTTGCAGTGTGGGACAGAGCCAGGGATGGCAGGAAGTGGGATGCAGTCTCAGGCTCCAGGATCCCCTCTCTCATGGGTTACACTCACTGAGGAACTCTGAGGGGTTCTGAATTTGAACTCGGCCTTTCAGGTCATTATGAAGGTTCACTTGCCAAGGCAGGAGGATGAAACATATTTTCCTCAGCAGTTTGTCAACTTGACTTACATCTGTTACATAGTTAGACATATGTCACGTGGGCCTCCATTTGTACTCTTACTCCAGTCCATGACAATATGAGGATGGGCCTGAGAGGGTAGGGACTGAGCTTGTGGACCAAACAGATGGAGTATGGGACAGGTGGACATAGGGCTTCTTCTTGTCCCACTCTCGAGGTGATGGGTTCATGCATTTCACTGAAGAATAGGAGAAGAGTAGACCTTGGGTTCTCTCCTTGGATTTGTTATCAAGTGACTAAATATCTTGGGCAGTTCTTTTCAGGGCCTCATTTTCCTGGTCTGTAAAAGATAGAAGAGGTAGGCTAGCATTTCCCAGAGCATGTTCCTAGACCACTTGCTCTGCCAGATGACCTATGAAAAAAGGATTCCATGATCAATTAAATTTAGAAAACAAATTCTTTCTTCTTTGAGAATCATAATGCATATTTGCATAATAAAGCCTCCCATAAGTCCTGTAGCTAAAAACATGATTAATTTTAATTACCATAGTTTCATACACCAAACATTTATTGAGTTCTTACTGTTTGCTAGGGACTATGCTATATGTTTTACATGTACATTTTATTTAACTAGCACGCCAGACCTATAATATAGGTATTGTTAGTATTCCATTTTACAGATGTTGAGACCAGGGCTTGGAGAAGCTAGGCAACTTGCCCAGAGTCAGGAATGAAGCTTGCTATCTCTTTTGTCCCTTATAGGTCATTAAGACGTCTTATTCGCACTTTTCACCTTTGGTGGTTAGCATCTTAATAAGGTCAGAATGATCTCCTAGGTACATCCTATTTATTAGAAACTATTCCTCATTCTAAACATTTTTCTAAATTGAAAAAAATATTTTGAACAATATTAAATATACAAATGGCCAATAAGCATATAAAAATGTTCAATGTCATTAGTCATCAGGGAAATGCAAATTAAGACCAAAGTACCATTCCATACCCACTAGGATGTCTATAATCAAAGAGCCAGAAGAGTAAGTGTTGATGAGGATGTGGAGAAATTGGAATCATACACTGAAGGTGGGAATGTGAAATAGTGCAGTCACGTTGGAAAACATCCTTGCAGTTCCTCAAAATGTTAAATGCAGTTACTATATGAACCAGCAAATTCATCCTAGCTATACACAAGACAAATGAAAATATTATGTCCATATAAAAACTTATATATGAATGTTTATAGCAGCATTATTCATAATAGTCCAAAGGTAAAACAACCCAAACGTCCATCAACTGATGAATAGATAAACAAAATAAGGTATGTCCATGCAATGGAATATTATTCAGCCATAAAAAGTAATGAAGTACTGATACATGCTACAACATGGGTGAGCCTTGAAAACATTATGCTACGTGGAAGAAGCCAGATACAAAAGAACATATATCAGATGATTCCATTTATATGAAAGATTCAGAATAGATAAATCAATAGAGGCTGAGGATTAGTGGTTGTTTAGGGCTGAGGAGGATGGGTAGATTGGGTGTAGAGTGATAGCTAATGAAAGTGGCAGTAGGGGGACTCTTTCTGTGGTAATAAAACTGTTCTAAAATTGATTTGGGTGATGATTATATTATTCTGTGAATATACTAAAAACTATTGTTTTTTACACTTTAAATGGGTGAACTGTGTGGTGTGCGAATTATATCTCAATAAAGCTACCCCCTTACCTCCCAAAACTCTCCACAGTATTAAAAACAATTTGAAAATGACGTCAGCTCAATTACCTCAATATTCACTGGTTCTCATGTTTTATCTTCTCTTCTTGTCTGCATTTGCTGCATTGAACACAGGACCACACGCATTCAGTTACTCACTCAAAGTGGGAAGCAGAGAGGCTAGTAGCAATATTTGCTCATTGATTCCTTCACTGATTCACTCATTGATCACTCTTTTATGTTTTCATCCATCCAATGCACATCTGTCGAGCCCCTCCATATGCCAGGCACTGTGCCAGGTTCTAGGACACAGCTGTGAGAAAGATAGACAAGATCTCAGTTGAAAAGGAGCTCCTAGTCCACTTGGGGCAAGTGAAAAGTGCACAGGCAATTGTAATGCAGTGTGATAGTGCTGACATAGAAAGCCTTGCTGTGGGGAAGGTCACGGATGCCTTCTCAAAGAAGTGATGCCTCAGATGATCACTGAGGGTGACATGTTTAGGCGATTTCTAAGGTCTCTAAACACTCAGAGCCAAGGCAGTTAGGGAGTGGGGTGAGTTAAGGTTGGAGGGGTACGTAGAGATCAGACAAAGGAGGACCTAATGGCCATATTAAGGAGATTGTGTGGTGAGTTGTTGAAGGTTTTGAAGCAGGGAATGACATATTTTAAAATTACTATAATTAAAACGTACATATTCTTTTGTATTCTCCAATGTTTCATTTAAAAAATATTTTTACATAAGTTTTGTAATTATTATTTTCAATGGCTACACATGTAATCACATTGATACTCTTTTTTACTGCAGTATATCTCTGTTGTTGGACATTGAGGTTTTTTCCAGTTTTTATCTCACAACCCTTCTTCTATTTTAGTCAACATGACAATGGACATCCTTATTTTCTCATGCGTATAAGCCACTGTTCCCATTCTGGTTAACATTGGAATGAATATTCTACTTACATAATTTTTCTAGGAGTTATTTCCAGGAGTGACTGTCAAAAAGATTGAACATTTTCTGGCTCTAATTTGGTCTCACCATCATGGTTTAAACGGGCTATGCTAATTGATACTCTCTTTACCAGCACTAAATAACCAGGAGAATTTATTTCTCTGCACTTTCTCTCTTGCTCTTTCTCTCTCTCTCTCTCTTTTGAAAAAGGACCTTTTTTCTGTGTATACCATTTGCCTAAATTCACCTGATAATCTGTGTAAAGGCTGAACTACTCATTACATCTTAGGCATGACATATAAAAAAGAAAACCACATAGAAATTGAGACTGTTAGTCAGGTATGGAGTCTTTGGAGAAGGAAGGTGTTAGGGCCATGAGTTAAAGTAAAACCAAATTTAAATCACTAGTGTTGTTGATGCAATTCTGCCAGGCTACCCTTCTCTATACAATTTTGTCAGGATTGAAAATTTTTTCCGTAAGAGTAATAATGCTTTAAAAAATACTTTTTTGGGTGCCATTTCAGAGTCTTTTGTCCATCAAGAGAATCCAATATGGAAACGCACTGGCCTTCAATATAATAAAAATTTATCTAAATAGAATGTGGCATTAATGCCTTCCTCTGAAATACTGTCAAAATAAAGATGACATTTAAACACCCTTGCTACTGCTGCACATAAAAAGAGAATTGCCTCTCATTCTGTGGAGCCCTACGAGTAATAACAATATTTACAACAGCAGTAGCAGTTATTTTAGCTGGATTTGTGTTTGCCTTTAGCAGGAAAAGTTGGTACGAGGAAGGTTTCAGCTGAAGGAGATTGTTTTGGCCAACGTTAGACAAGTAGGATGGGATATTATATAGTATGTTGGTTTCAAAATGATTGGTTTGAGACTTGAATGTTGAAATCCATCATTTCCTCTTTGAGATTTCTCTGCATGGGAGGCTTTAAAGGAGGAGAAAGTATGCTACATAGGAAGTTAGGAGAACTAGAATTTAGTCTCTACTCTGCCCCTAATTAATTATTCTATTAATTATCTATAAGGCCCAGGATAAGTAACTTTTTGAGTCTTCTCATAAAGCCCACGTGGAATTACTGGTCTGAAAGTAACCTGAGATGGTTAGCACTTGCATGGCAAAGAACATTCACCTCTTCCTGTAGATTATCTAAACTACTGGCTAAACACACTGCCAATGCCTGGCGATGCCAATGCCAGGCAAGCTTGTTCAGGAGGCTGTGGAATTCAGTTATGGTAATGCTTATTGAGAGGTAGTGCAGAGCAGTAGAAAGAGGAGTGTGGACATCAGAATACTTGAGTCCTGGCCTGGCTTCCTCTTCCTTATTATCGGGACTTGAGCATTTTAAATATCTTCCCTGGCTTATCCAAAAGTATCCTCAGCTGTCAAATGAGTTAGCTGGTTTTGTGGTCTCCAGGAATTCCTTTGAGCTTCGGCATTTGGTGGTTCTAGGATTTCTTTCTGAGAAAGTTCAGCCTTTACCTTTGTTTCTACATGGAACTTTCATGGCCTCAAATGGACCAACTCCTAGAATCTCATCCCAAAGAACTCCCTGTTGAGTTGAGGGGACTCCCCCGCGCTGTGTAGATCATACTCTTGAAGTGTGCTTGTGATGGCATATATTATCATGTATTGTTAAGTGGAAGGTATTTTTTAGGAACACAGGAAGAAAAAGACAACATTCATATTTCATTCAAGTTTTATAAGTGGTCAAATGACTGAAGGGCTTAGAGAACTAGGGATAATTACGTAGTGGTAGAATGTTGGTGAGATAAACAGGTATCAATAGGGTATTTAAAGATTAGGAAATTGGAACTGAGGAACATTAGCTGGTGGCCCTAGTAGAGGACCTATGTCATCTATTTTGTTGAAAATGGATGCTGGTTGATTTTTAGCTCACGAAGACAGACTTCACAAGAGAGACTTCAATTAATGTCTCCTTACTGACAGGGTACAGGATACAGGAGATTTAGCATCATGTGAACATCTATTACTTTTTAGACATCATATTCAGCATTTGACAAGATACTTTGTCTTGGAGGGCATGTGCACCTTATAAATAATGTCATTTTCCAGAGGCAAACAAGTGCCTCCTGATGCATGAGCTATTCACATAAGTAGATGTTTAGTGCTTCTCGGTTGCATGATTGAATCAATATAGTGAAAACTCGTCTTTCATTATGTTCTCCATTTTCAATACAATTTCTTTTGTCATGTGATTAGATTTCATCCAAATCTCAGGGTAGTTTTGGAAAGGAAATGTCTGGGGCTTTTTAATCAGCTTTGTTTTGGAGGGTGAGAGTTGAAGAAGGGTGGGGAAGTGAGGAGGGGTCATTGTGTCCCAGCTAGATCCTTCTCTCTGAAGGTGATTTAGATGTAGAATTAATTGGGCCTTTGAAGCAGAACCAGTACATCTTCCTCTCTTGTTTTCTACCCTCTATAAAAGGGTCTCCATAAAACCAGCTCACTAGTATGGGGCTTGAGCTGCAAGGTTTAAGGCCTTATGTTGAATTTGTAAACATTCCTTCTTGAAGCTGTGCTTGTTTGAAAGAGCTCAGCTCAATGAAGAGAACCACTTCCAAACAGCTTTTCTGGGTTCTCATGACAGCCACCCACTTGGTTGTGCAATGTGGGAGGAGTTTGTTTTCATACACTGAACCTCCTCTATAAGCTTAGGTGGCAGGTCACATTATTCCTTGGCCAAGGCACTAGGTTCTTCTCATGATTAGTAAAGCCAAATTGTAACAATAAGAAGCTTAGATAATGCAGTTTGTGTACCTGTGATTTATCTTTCTGAAGGTGGTTAGCAGTTAGGGAATCCCTAAGATTCCCCAATATTCTCTCTAGGCATAAGTCAGTTGCTGATTTAGAGGAATGAGGATAACATACTAAAGCATCTTCAAAATATTACTACAGAGAACAATCAAAGCCTTTCATTAATGCACAAACATTTATTTTCTGAGCACCTAAAATATGTCAAGCATTGGGAATAACTGCAAAGCAAAGACATGGCCTCTTACTTCAAAACACTCTCTCTCTGGTGGGACAGATTATTGAGCAAACCAGAAATTTCAATAGTGTAATGGGAGCAGTAAAAGGCTACCCTTACTCAAAGGGATCAGGGCAGGTCATCCAGAGGAAGTCAGAGTTGAGCAGCCTCTGCAGGAACCTGTTGGTATCAACTTGAGTGGGCAACATATGCAAAAACACAGGCATAAAAAGAACGTAATTTTATAGGAACCACGAGTACGGGATGGCTAAAATACAGGTTATTTGTATATATTTTGGAGTAAGGGAGAATGCATAAGTGGTGAGAGATGAAGTTGGAGAGGGAAGCAGAGATAGAGCCATGAAGCCTCTGCCTTATGTACCATTTTAGGAGTTTGGCCTTTTTCTTGTACTGGTAACATGGGGAAGCATGCAAAGATTTTAAGCGTGAAAACGACAGTCACTTAGTAATTCAACAGATAGCACTGGGTACCTACCATGTGCCAGTTGTGGTTTTAGGGACTGAGGTTATAGCAATGGACAAGACCACTAGGTTCATATCGGACATGATCTGAGGTACATTTTAGAAGGAAGCTGTGTGGCAGCAATATGGCGGTTAGATTGGGCTCAGGGACTGAGTGAAAATTTTAACTTCTTATTTTCTACATGCATTGAGACCATATGGAATGTGTGCATCACAATTTTCAGTAGTCTCCAGAGCAGAACAGTAGTTTAGTTGTGGTACTTAAAAAAATTGGAAACACCATGACCTGGGTAAGTACTAATGAGAAACCTGATAAATCAGTAAGGGAGAACATTATAGAAATAGAAGGCATAGGCTGGGCATGGTGGCTCACGCCTATAATCCCAGCACTTTGGGAGGCTGAGATGCGTGGATCGTGAGATCAAGACCATCCTGGCCAACATAGTGAAACCCCGTCTCTACTGAAAATACAAAAATTAGCCAGGTGTGGTGGTGCACTCCTGTAATCCCAGCTACTTGGGAGGCTGAGGCAGGAGAATCACCTGAACCCAGGAGGCGGAGGTTGCAGTGAGCCGAGATGGTGCCAGAGCACCCCAGCCTGGCAACAGAGCAAGATTCCGTCTCACACAAAAAAAAAAAAAAAAGAAAGAAAGAAATAGAACGCATAATTTGTAGGTAGTAGGTTCCTAAAAGAAACACATGAAAGATAAAGGAAGTTGTGTAGAGTTTGGGAAGTAATCCTAGGAAATACCTGTGGGGTAGTAGGAAAATTGAATAGGGAGGGGGTGTGTTATACAACCAGTTACCACTGTAGAAAATGGAGTCTGATCTTACTAGGAATTTCTGGGAAATAGTGGAGAACACTCCTTAGACTTATCCCAACTAAGCAGATGGGAAGCTGGGGAATTTATACACCAATTCATCATCTGTCAGTGGTTAAGGCCTGTTTCTGAAGGCATCAACACTGCAATTGCTTTGTGTGCAGACAAACTGTACTCCTAAGGCCAGAGAGTCCCAGGCAGTTGTGGGAAACCCCATCAGTGTACTGAGGTGAGAGCTGAGGGGATGTGGGTGGAGTGGTAATGGCATCTGCCACAGGAGTTAGTAATTCTTGGGTGCTTTTCTTTTGTTCATTCATAGGTACTAGACTCCCTATAATTGTACTAATATGTAAAAAACAACAATCCTAAAAATTGGGTTAGGTTAGTGGTTCTCCACTGGGGGTGATTTACTGCTCCCTCCCCCAAGGAGAATATTAGCCACTATCAGGAATCGTTTATTTGGTTGTCACCACTGGGAGAGGGAGAGTGCTACTGGCATCTAGTGGGTAGGCCAGAGAGGCTGTTAAATATTTTATAATGCACAGGACAGTTCCTCCCACCCCCATAAAAACATATCAAGTCCAAAATGTCAACAGTGCTGAGGTTGAGAAACTCTGGGTTAGATTAATGCTATTTCACAAATAACAACTCCACGGTTAAGACAAGTTGAATAACTTCCTTGGGTTTCTAAACCCAGTGCATGGCCCAGACAGGATTTGAATTGAGGTTTATCTGCTCTCAAAGCCCATGCTTTTTGATTTATGTTGGTCTGCCTTCCATAGAAGGAGAAAAAAACCTGAATCTCAGAGGCTCACTGAAAAAGTCCCAGCATTAGTACTGGTCATGTCTCCTGGGCCCAGACTTCAAAGGAGCCTGGAACTGGCTGTAACTGGAAGGAGGTAGGGGAATGAACACCTTTCCCATTTTTCCCTGGCTTCTCTCTCTTCTGGGCAAGTTGGGGCAGGCTGAGTGGGCACAGGTCCTGGATCTGCATACCAGGGCTGGTGAGGTGCCCTTTGCTGGAAGTCCTGACTCCTTCTCAATGCACAAGGACGCCCTTCTGCTGCCAAAGCTGGCTGGTGGTTCTTTCTGGAATGGCAGCTTTCCCCATCCCCCTTCAGGCTTGGGTCGATCTTCTGGCAGGCAAATGTACTAAAGAGTTACAGGTGGTGCAGATACGGTTTGGAAGGAATCCCAGCTGGGCCTCCGCCCAGAAGCCTTCTGATCACTCACCAGATATCTCTAGCTGCTTGCAGAGTCCTGGGAATCTTAGCTGCTCCAGGAAACCAGCTTCAAGGGCAACAAGAGGTTCTGAGGAGCTAGAATAATCTCGGAAGCTGAAACTGCTTTATCCTTTTGCCACCTTAGGTTGGAAATATTTTTGCAATACCTCTGAATCCTCTGGTTTTTACCCCTTATGATGGGAAGTGAATACAGTATGAAAAGGGAGTGGAACATATGAGAGGAAGGACAGGCTCGAAATATGATGACTTAATCCAGACACCTCCGTGTCTCTGAACTTGTGTTGTTTCTTGTTTGGAGGTGAAGTACACATCGTTTTACTCTGGGCAGAGGACTTGCTCTCCTTTTGAGAACTTTTAGCTCTGTAGTGTCAAGTCTTCTGGTTTCCAGATCCACATCCTGCCCTGGGGGAATTGACATCCATCATGTATACTGTTCTTGGTCTGTTTAATCAAACTTTCATGATGTTGGTTGGAATTTCACATGTGGACCAAGTATAGAAAAATTAAGTGATTCCAGCAGCTTAAGTCCAAAGGGATGCATTAACCTTTGATATCAAATACATTAAAACATAGTACATCTCAATAATCTGTTTTTGGAGGCACTGAGTAGTAGCTGGTTCACTTGTTAATTCATTACTTCATTTTTTTCACTCATTCCACAAGCAATAATTGATTACGTACCAGGTGCTGTGGAGGCTATTAAGGTAAGTACGATAAAGCTCTTGCCCTTGAGGAGCTTAACATCTAATGGGAAAAGAGATCAATAGCTATCTCAGATGGCAGGATATAAATATTACAAGAGAAATATGAAAAAGTGTAGTGATGCTATTTTGTTGTAGGCTATGAAATAGTCCTGGCATGGTGATGAGGCAGAAAATGTGGGCTATATTCTTAAGAAAATAGATACTGGAGAGGAAAAGAAAAACAGTCTTTCAGTCTGAGGGATAGGTAAGGTTTGAGGATTATATATCAGTCAAGTACGCTTGGTTCCTAAATAATCTAAGTTTCCTTAAAAACTTCTTGTCCTGTTCTCCAATTATTATCTCTGTTAAAGCAACAAACTTACTGTATTAAATGTCAATATGTCAATACTACTAAAATATGGCTTATGGACCCCAGCTGGTCTGCAAATTGTTAATATTCCATGATGACAAAAGTACAGAAATTGATGATTTTGTAACAGTTACAGCAATTCTACAGTAATTTTGTTTGTTGACTCGAATAACTACAAAAAATTGGGGCTTATATTTTGTGTATCTTTAGATAATTTTATTTTTCTAATAGTTTATTTTTATTGTGTTTTCCAAAAGTAACAGTTTGTGACACATTGGAAATGAAAAAAGTGATTCCTTACCATAGATGATTTGAGAAGCACTGTATAGATGATTACTTATATCTGTCTTCCCACTAAAATATAAGTTTCTTCAGGGCAGGAGTTGTATTTTTCATGTCTGTATTTCAGTCCCAAGCCTATGAGTAGGTGCTCCTTACTAATTTGTTGAATTGAATGAAAATATAAATGGGATTTCAGTCAACTGTCAGTGAATTATTTTCAGTTTTTAGAAAACCCATTTGTATTTTTCAGCTTGAATTAGCTCTTGGATTCAGATATTCATCCATGATGAAAGTAGTACTTGATTTTATTGTTCTAGTAATACTTTCAGACTTCACAGTTCTAAGTCTGAGTTGCAATGTTCTCCTATTTTGTGACTGTGTACTTATTCACCTTCTTCATGTTCTCATGAGTCTAAGAATTGAGGCCTTACTACCCTTATTCTTTTTCCATCACCCTCCAAATTCAGTATATTGGAACTTTTCTAGTTTTACATTTTTCTTAAAGTGCAGAAACAGGTCCTTTGCACATTATTGCCTTTCACATAATGCCCATGGTTTTACTGCCATTTCATTTATATATTCATTCATTCATTCCTTTACCACTTAGTCCCAAACACTTACTAAGTACCTGTATGAGCTTGGCACTGTACTAGCACTGGAGATATAAAGAATAATAATATTCCTACCTCAAGGAGTTTATAGTCTACAAGGGGAACTAGGGATACAAATACAAAAATACAGTAAGACATTACAGGTATTAGAATGGATATCTACAGGCAGGCGGATCACAAGTTCAGGAGATCGAGACCATGGTGAAACCCTGTCTCTGCTAAAAATACAAAAAATTAGCTGGGCACAGTGGCGGGCACCTGTAGTCCCAGCTACTCAGGAGGCTGAGGCAGGAGAATGGTGTGAACCCGGGAGGTGGAGCTTGCAGTGAGCCGAGATCATGCCACTGCACACTCCAGCCTGGGCAACAGAGCAAGACTCTGTCAAAAAAAAAAAAAAAAAAGGATGGATAACAGAGAAGGCACAATATCCAGAGTAGTCAGTTCTATGTTGTAGGCCAGCAGATGCTTCAGAGAACACTTTCATGTTTCTTAAATTCAGGTGGAAATATGACTATTTGCCAAGGAAAGAGCATTGTTAGCAAAGAGCTGGCATAGGATGGCACTTGAAAGAACTCCACCATTACCATCATGATAATCACAACTACCACAACCATGGCCACCACCATCATTATAACCACCACTATCACTACTGTCACCATCATAATATGACCACCTCACCACCACCACCACAAAGACCACCATTCTAACCACCACTACCACTACTATCGCCATCACCATCACCATCATCATTATGACCACCTTACCACCACCACCACAGAGACCACCATTCTAACCACCACCACTACTATCGCCATCACCATCACCATCATCATTATGACCACCTCACCACCACCACCACAAAGACCACCATTCTAACCACCACTACCACTACTATCGCCATCACCATCACCATCATCATTATGACCACCTTACCACCACCACCACAGAGACCACCATTCTAACCACCACTACCACTACTATCGCCATCACCATCACCATCATCATCATCATTATGACCACCTCACCACCACTACCACAAAGACCACCATTCTAACCACCACTACCACTACTATCGCCATCACCATCACCATCATCATTATGACCACCTCACCACCACCACCACAAAGACCACCATTCTAACCACCACTACCACTACTATCGCCATCACCATCACCATCATCATTATGACCACCTCACCACCACCACCACAAAGACCACCATTCTAACCACCACTACCACTACTATCGCCATCACCATCACCATCATCATTATGACCACCTTACCACCACCACCACAGAGACCACCATTCTAACCACCACTACAACTACTATCGCCATAACCATCACCATCATCATCATCATGACCACCTCACCACCACCACCACAAAGACCACCATTCTAACTACCACTACCACTACTATCGCCATCACCATCACTATCATCATTATGACCACCTCACCACCACCACCACCACAAAGACCACCATTCTAACCACCACTACCACTACTATCACCATCACCATCACCATCACCATCATCATTATGACCACCTCACCACCACCACCACAAAGACCACCATTCTAACCACCACTACCACTACTATCGCCATCACCATCACCATCACCATCATCATTATGACCACCTCACCACCACCACCACAAAGACCACCATTCTAACCACCACTACCACTACTATCGCCATCACCATCACCATCACCATCATCATTATGACCACCTCACCACCACCACCACAAAGACCACCATTCTAACCACCACTACCACTACTATCGCCATCACCATCACCATCACCATCATCATTATGACCACCTCACCACCACCATCACAAAGACCACCATTCTAACCACCACTACCACTACTATCGCCATCACCATCACCATCACCATCATCATTATGACCACCTCACCACCACCATCACAAAGACCACCATTCTAACCACCACTACCACTACTATTGCCATCACCATCACCATCATCATTATGACCACCTTACCACCACCACCACAAAGACCACCGTTCTAACCACCACTACCACTACTATCGCCATCTCCATCACCATCACCATCATCATTATGACCACCTCACCACCACCACCACAAAGACCACCATTCTAACCACCACTACCACTACTATCACCATCACCATCACCATCACCATCATCATTATGACCACCTCACCACCACCACCACAAAGACCACCATTCTAACCACCACTACCACTATCGCCATTGCCACTGTCACCATCACTATCATCATTATGCACACCCCCACAATCACCACAAAGATCATCATTATAACCACCACTACCACTACTATCACCATCATCACCATCATCATATGACCACCTCACCACCACTGTCACCAACACCGCCATTTACTAAAATTCATCAGTCGCTTTGTATGCTTACACATAGTGCTGAGGAAGGACCTCATTTGGATTATCTCATGTAATCTTTACAACTTATGAAGCAGGCACTCTTAGCATTCCCAATTTATAAGTGAAGAAACAGAGAGATGGAGTGGTTAAATAATTTGCCCCACTTCATGCATCTAACAAGTGACAGGATTCAAACTCAAATTCAAAATTGCTTGATTTCAACTAAGCTTTTAAGTGGGTCTCTTGCAAGTCTTAAACATTTAGCCTGATGTTTAACTTTATCATTTTGATAGGCATTTTACTGCCCAGAAACTCTTTGTGTTACTGGCAGGCATTTTAGGATTTGATTTTTTAAGTCATCTATTCAAATGTCAAACAAGATTATTCAAAGAACAAATCTCTAGGGAACCCCAAAGTGAGCAATTTTTGACACAGTGAAGTGTATGATCATCCCAATCTGTTGTGTCCTGTTTTAAAATACATTTCAAAGCCTTGAGATAGTCAGTTCTCTGATGTTATGAGACCCAATGTGGCCACAGGTATGAAATTTTATCAAGGCTTTTTGAAAGTCTGAAAATATTGTACATTACCAGTTATGCCTTATTCACATACTTACTTATAGAAACATTAATCGGGGGTAGAGATGAGGATTGTGTTCTTCAGTGATTAGTAAGTACCAAAAGCTATACTCAGCACAATCTACATTACTGTGATTTTCTCCGCCAATATCCCCATTTTTCAGATGAAAATATTGAGACCCAGACTGATGAGGTACCTTGCTGTAGGTCCTACTATTAGTAAATGTAGAAGCTGGGACTTGATCACTGCTCTAGATATGTGCAGAACCTGCACTTTTATACCATGACTTAGAAATGGGAGTAAAAATAGAAGAGAGGGAATTTAGGGAAAATGTCAACTCCCAAATGACTCTATCTTTCAGAAGTGCTTACTGTCTTTGGGTCTAGTTTTCAAAAGCCTGTAGAAACAAGGCCGAGAAAATACCCAGAATCATTCCCTGTGCTCACGAGTCTCTGAGCTACTTGGGGTGTCTTGGCTACCATCCCTGTGGTTTCATGAATTGCACTTTCCCTCTCTCACTGCACATTCAGACACTGCTCCAAACAAGATGACCTGTCTGTTTTCCTGCCACTAATGGGTAAAGTTGTCGACTTACTCTATCTTGACAATTATTATTTTGAAAGAAACTTCTAAAAGTTTAATCACAGAGAATGCTTAGTCACTGAATATAATTTCAAAGAGAATTTGGAAGCAAAATAAATAGGGTTGCCTTTTCTACCCCATAAGCTGTTGTGGGGCCCAATAAGATGCATTATTTTTTGAAAATTATATGCCTTTATTCAAATAAATGTAGGAGGTTTTACTGGGTCTTGACTTTTGTACCTTATAAGCAAGGCCATCTTGCTGCAGTTGCTCTGAAAGAAGATACAAAAAGTTCAGCCAGAGATGCTGCAGGAGATGAATGTATGGTGCGTGTCTTATTATGAGATATGATAGTTTTCTAGTTCTGTGACCTATAATTTTCTTATAACTCTGTGCCTCAGTTTCTCTACTTGAAATATGGGGATAGTAATAGAAACTGTCCCTAGGGTTACTGAAACTATTAAGTATGCTAATACCTATAAAGGGCTTCACACAGGAACTGCCACAGAGCTGCCACAGCAGAAATGTTAGCTCTTTGATATTCTCCATCACTGCCTTGATCCACCTGCCTGAAACTCTCATGTACCCAGAACAGTGAGCCTCAAGTTGTCAACTGCCCTTTAGCACAACTTCCGACAGAAGGCTAGAAGGCTGCCCGGTTGCTGACCAAGGATTTTCTTTTGCCTCTTAAAATGCTATCATTTTCTCTGTGTAAACCATAAACACATTAACAGAAAACAGGGCCTCATCCACTGGGCTGCCATGAACCTGGCTCCCAGCAGCAGCAGCTCCTGAGATAACAAAGTGGTTTCGCCTTACTTAGGTAGAAAAGATTATGTTGATTTCCTAAGTAGGAAACTCCAAAATATTGGCCAGAGTGCTGTTCCTCTCATCACTTACATTTTCAGGTCCTTCTGAGGGAAAACAAAACAAAAGAAAACTTAAAATGAAAATAAAAAAACTCAATGTTTCTTTTTTCACCAGATTACTTCTTTAATTGGTGGGTCTGAGTGTGGCCCCATTTACCCCGTGGCTGTGCTGGGGTTTAACGACTAGACCAGTGGTTTGCACTAGACTTGTCCTAGTTATTCGACACTTTTTGCTGTAGGTCAAAGTGACTAGACGTTCTGGTTTTGCAGGGACTGTCCCCAGTGAGTTGGCTCAAGGTGTTTCTTTTTAGCCACTTTATGATGTACCGTGGCCCTTTAATTCCCCCCAGCCCCACTCAGACTGCAGACATGAAGTGATTGCTTTTGTAAAATGTTAATTGGAGGGATTACAAAATCATCTGCTTTTTTCCTTTCTTTTTTTTTTTTTTTTTAAATATGGAGGCTGAAATAAAAACCGAGAAGGTACAGGGTAGCTGGTGTTTGCAACCTGAAAAGGCTGGGGATTCTGAAAAACCATACTACAACATTATTTCTATAGGAGGAAGGGGCACAGCTTTGGTCAAACCTGTTTGGAGAAGCAAGAGAGTGGCTTGTTAGAGCATGTTGAAAGTTAAGAACCCGGAGAAACAAACTACCCCAGGAAAGTGAGTGTAAGCCAGCGTTAAAAAGGAAGTTAACCTGATGAAGGCACTCAAAGCAGGGCAAAGAAAGTGGCTAGTGGAATATAAAGTTCCAGCCTTGACCCTTAATACATAGTTTTAAATAAACACCCTGAATAGACCTTTGTTTATAATTATTTTCAATTTGACTTCCTACATTTTGAATGTAATATTAGCCAATGGAATACTAGTATTTTAGGGTTAGAAGAATCATTGGAAGTCATCCAGTTCTACTCCCTGTTGAGAATATTTTGAAGGCATTTGTGTAGGCCAGGCTGTAGCTGTATCTCATCCGTGTTTGTTATAATGAGATCTGGGAATTTACACTGGAAACTCTTTGTTCATTTGCAAAATTTAAATTATTTGTGATTAGGTTGCTTCCCAGAGCACTTTTATATAATTAGAATAAAATAAATTGTGGTGGGGAAAGGTGCCTATACATTATCATTGGATTACCCATCTGCCTTTGAGATGTGGCTGTGTAAATGGTTCAACTGTGGGCCATTTGCCATGTTGGAAAATGGTGTATTATAGTGTGCGTGTGGGTGGGTGGGGTAGGTGCCTCTCTTAGTTTAGATATTCATGCTCAGTAGAAGTTCACAAAATGTGGAATTAACTGGTAATCATTGTGTAACTTGTGATACACTTTCTTGGGCTGGACTTTTGGGATTTCATAGGTTAGGAAGAAAGAACCACAGCCTAATAACAGTGACAATAATATTCTTATATGGCAGCAAATTTTACCGAGTGCACACTAACTGCCAAACACTGTTCTTTCTATATGTGTATATATGTATGTGTGTGTATGCGTATAAACACACACATATATACACATATACTGTGTATAAATATATGTGTATAATGACATATTTAATCTTTTATGACATTTAATCTTTATAACATCCTTTAAGGTAGAAACTATTATTATTCTCATTTTACAAGTGAGAAAATTGAGGTATGGAAAGATTAAGTGATTGGACAAGGTTATTCAAGCCCAAGTTAGATGGGGTCATATTTTAAAAATGTAGTTAAAGCCTCCATTCACAAGTAGATAAACGTGGACCACGAGGGGATAATGTGGTTTTCTCAATAACAGAGGTAAAACTAGAACACAAGTCTACTCCTTGTCAGCTTCTCTTTCATATGTCACTCCCTCCACTCTCTCCTGGCTGTGTTAAGCAAGGTGATTTCTAAGATCCTTCAGTCTGTAAACTGATATATTTCTATGAGTCAAGCAAACATGAGATTTAGGTGTTGTCCTGGAAAATCCCCCTCTACTTAAACCTTTTTCTTTCAGGGGATAGGCGTGTCTTTCCAGAAATAGACTTCAACAGCATCAAGCTACCATCACCCAATGGAAATGACAGGAAAAAAATTACCTAGATGACTCATTTATCTTGTGCACCATGGACTCATAAAGAAGAAAACACTTAGCAGGAACATATATATGTTATTACATGCTGAAATGGTAAGGTTAAAGAAGGTTAGAGAAGGGAAGTTTACAACAGAATGGAATAAACTATGCAGATAAGCTGGGAATACTATAGAATTCTCCAACCATCTTTCCTTCAGTGCTAGGAGTCTGATCATTACATCAAAACCAGAATTATTTGCATGCCCAGACGTCTTCACGGAGACTGCCCTGTTTGTCTTTTATTAGTCTGGTTCAGTGGTTCTTGCACTTAAACATGCTTAAAAATTATTGTATAGGGCTGTATATACACAGGATAATGTATGCTGTCAGGTGTGGATAACACAGGGGGCTTTGTGAAGGGTATTTTTGACTATGTGAAATTTTCCCCTGTAAGTGCAGGCTTTAAAACCTAACAATTGGAGGAGATGTATGCCCACTTTAAATCTACATGTCAAACTTATTGGCTTGTGAATTCAGTAAAATTAACAGCAACAGAAATAGCAATCATTACCATGGAGAATCATTCAGTGGAGTATTTTGCTGTTGCATAGACATCATCAGAGAGGACATAGGAATCTAATAGCATCTGTCAGAGAATTCAAAGGTATTAGATTTAGGGTTCTAAAAGTTTATGATTTTCTATCCAGTCAACTGACCCTGATGTCATCCTCAAACATTCTTAGATCATTGAACATATGTTACATCGTTCATGAAGATTTCTTTGACTTAATTGCTTCTTTTGTTTGTTTGTTCATTTGTTTGTTTGTTTTATGTGACAGAGTCTTGCTTTGTCACCCAGCCTGGAGTACAGTGGCATGATCTCAGCTCACTGAAACCTCCACCTCCCAGTTCAAGTGATTCTCCTGTCTCAGCCACCCCAGTAGCTGGGATTACAGGCATGCACCACCATGCTTGGCTAATTTTTGTATTTTTAGTTTAGATGGAGTTTTGCCATGTTGGCCAGACTGGTCTCAAACTCCTGGCCTCAACTGATTCACCCACCTCAGCCTCCTAAACTACTGGGATTACAGGCATGAGCCACTGTGCCCACCCTTAATTGCTTCTTTAGTGTTACCCCTGCACTTAACACAGAAATCTGTAAAAATGATTATTCTCATTGTATGTTAAGGGCTTATTTGTGGATGGCTATCTTCTCAAGTATCTTCCAAGGTAGAACATGTGCCTTTTTAGTGTTATTACCTCAATTTTTAGTAGAGGTGGCCAACTCGCATCATTTGCTCAATAATTGTTTACTGATTGAATCAATTAATCTGAGTCACTGGAGCACTCTACTTTCTGAGGAATGGGAGGACTACAGTCAGGGCCTCAGCTTTTAGCATACACTCAATTTGCATTGTGCTAAATTTTCTGTTAAAAAGATAACGTCTGCCTGTCCCAATAGGAGCTGAAGATTTCAGGCATCCTGCTATGACCTTTCAGGTTTATACCTGAAAGGTCTCTCTGTAGAGCTTTGGTAAGAAAACCTGTTACTAAGAAGAGGTTACAATTTATTTGTCTAAAAAGGACGTTCAGTTGACATTAGGGTCTGATTTGGGCCAGGGTCTGCCTCTGGCCTCTAGATCTCCCAGAAAGAACCCATGCATATTTTGTCCCTAAAGACTGAATTACCTACCTCCTTCTCTCTGCAGAGCTGAGGGGGCATTCTGGGGTGCAGGTGATGCTCAGGAATTTTCAGCTTTTCTTGATGATCTGAAATTGCAGCAGTGTCCTTTAGGTTGCAGTGGGTAGGCAGGTGTCTTTACCTGTTGGCGCTGAAAAGCCAGATCATCTATCTGATGAATGATATAAAGTCCCTTCTTTCCACACATCCCTTTTTAACATGGTGACACTTTTCTGGCTTAGAGAATAAATGAAAAAACAAAACAAAAGAAAATAAACAAAACCCAGGAATTCAGCAATGGAAAAGATCTTGGTGATTACAGGGTCTGGTAACATTTTCTTTTCTTTCCTTTAACTTTTCAAAAATTGTGAAATATAACATACATACAAAAGAGTATATAAAACAGATGCACAATAATGTGAATAATTATAAAGCCAACAACTATGTTTCACACTGAGGTTAAGAAATAGAATGCTGCCAGCATTTTAGAAGCTTCCTGTGTTTCCTTCAGGATGACAGCTCTCTCCCTTGACCCTGGAGGGAACCACCATCCTCAATTTCAATTCAATTCAATTCAATACAATCATCTCTTTGATCTTCTATGTAATTTGACTATCAAATTAGCATATCTAACATTTTCTTTATATAAACAGGATCAAATTACATGTTGTTTTTTCATCAATATATTTGTAAGATTCACTCATGTTATTGTGTGTGGCTGTCATTTGCTTACTTTCATTTCTCTCTAGCTTTCCATTTGGTAATATACCACAATTGATATATGCAGTTGTCCCTTTTTTGGTTATTTCAACCTGCTGTGTAAAACATTCTTTACACTCATCCTGGTGTACATGTGTGCAACTTTCTCTAGTCTAGGGCATAGGCCCAAAGTGGACATGTTTATATTGTCAAACTGTTCTCCAAAGTAAGTGTATCACTTTTCATCACATTCTGGGCAACACTTGGTTTTGGCAGACCTTTTAATCTTTTGCCACTCTTATGAATGTGTATGGTAGTGGTATTCTCTGGTTTTGATTTTCATTTCCTTAATTATTAATGATGTTGAACACTTTTCCATATGCTTATTGACCATTTAGACTTAGTTATTGTGAAGTGTCTGTTTATGACTTTTTGCCCATTTCTATTTGGTTTTCTGTCTTTTAAAATTTGATTTGTAGATATTCTTTACCAATTCTGGGATTGTATACTTTTCAAATAATTTCTATAATTCTGTAGCTTGGTCATTTCACTTGCAATGTGGTGTCTTATGGTAAACTGAAATTCTTAATTTTAATGCCATCAAATGTATCAATCTTTTTCAATATGAATATTACTTTATGCATCTTGTTCAAAAAATTATCCTCTACCCCAAGATCATGAAGATCTACTATTTTTTTTCTAAAAGCTTTATAGTTTTGTCTTTCACATTTAGCTCTATAATCCTCCTGGAGCTGATTTTTACATACAGTTTGAGCTAGGAGTTCACTGGCATTTTTCTTTCTCCATTATAATTTATTAAATGATCCTCCTTTCCCCATTAATTTGCAGTGCCACTTCTCATAAACTAAATCCATATATATATATGTGTCTGTTTTTGAGTTCTACTGTTTTATTTACCTACCCTTGAGCCAATACCACAATGTCTAAGCTACTGTATCTTTAAAATAAGGTTTGGTATCTGGTATATGTAATTCTCCCACCTTGATTTTCTTCTTCAAGATCGTCTTAAAGAAGATACTTATTTTCCCTTTGCACTTGCATAGAAATTTTAGAATCAACCTCTCAAACCCATCAACAACCTGTTGAGTTTTGACTGGAATTACAATGACTTTTAAAACAGTGGTGAATTGAAATTTTTGTAACACTAAGTTTCCCCATCCGTGAACTTGGAATAGCTCTCTTCTTTAACGACTGTTAAAAAGGAATTCCAATTTTCTTCATGGTGGTCTCACATATCTTTTGCTAGATTTATTCCAAGGAACTTTATGTTTTGGATGCTGTAATAAATAATATGATTTAAAAATGTTATTTTCTAGGTTTTATCAAAGGACTATAATACTACAGTTGATTTCTGTATATTGAGTTTGTATCCAACAAATATGCCAAACCCTGTTATCAATTTTAATAATTTAAATATAGTTTCTTTGGGGTTTTCTGTGTTAAAAATTGTATTATTTATGAATAATTACAGTTTGTTTTTTACAGCTCTAATTTCTTTTCTTCTCCTTTTTTCTTTTCTTCTTATTGTGCTGATAAGGGCCTCCAGTTCAATGATTAATAGAAGTGAAAGCAAGCTTGCATCCTTGCCTTTTTTCTGATCTCAAATGTAAATATTTTAACATTTCACCATTAAGCAAGACATTTTTGATGTAGATTTTTGTAGCTATCCTTTCTTATGATAAGGAAGTTGCCACAATACCTAATGTGCAAAGAGGATCATATATAATTTTATCATGAATGTATATTAAATTTTGTTGAATAATGCTTCCTTTTCTCTGTGAGATAATCGTATGATTCTTTGATCTGCTAATGAAGTAAATTACATTGATTTATTTTCTAATTTTAAACAAAACTTGAATTCTTGGGATAAAGTCAACTTGGTCATTATCTATTATCTTTTCTATGTATTGCTTTAGTTAACTAATGATTTTGCTCGAGATTGTTTTCCTTTTTCATACGGAATTGTTTTGCTGGCCTCCTCACATGAATTGAGCATTGTCTCCTCTCCCTCTCCTTTCCCCAGAACAGAGCATAAGATTAAAGTTTTTTTGGTTGTTGTTTTTTCTTGACTGGTGGGTCTAGATTTTGTTTTGTTTTGTTTTTGGAATGTGAGAGTTTTTTAGTACAATTCAATTTCTTCAATGCTTATGAGATATTCAGATGGTGTATTTTTTCTTGTGTTAGTTTTAGTAAATTATATATTTATAAGAAATTTTTCTATTACATCAAAAAATTTAATTTATTGGTATAAAAACTATTTATAGTATTACTTAATTATCTTTGCGATGTCTGCAAGAGATTTGTAGTAAGGCTTTATTTTTTCCATTTATGATATATTGGTATCCTTTTTCTTTTTAAAATGTCAGCTTTATCAGTGTTTTATTAATTTTCTTAGTCTTTTCAAAGAACCAGTCTTAAGTTTTGTTGACATTCTCTTTAACTATTTGTTTCATATTTTATTGATTGTTGTTCCTATCTTTACTCTTTCCCTTCTTCATATTTCTTTTTTTTTTTTTTTTGAGACGGAGTCTCGCTCTGTCGCCCACGCTGGAGTGCAGTGGCCGGATCTCAGCTCACTGTAAGCTCCGCCTCCCGGGTTCACGCCATTCTCCTGCCTCAGCCTCCCAAGTAGCTGGGACTACAGGCGCCCGCCACCTCGCCCGGCTAGTTTTTTGTATTTTTTAGTAGAGACGGGGTTTCACCGTGTTAGTCAGGATGGTCTCGATCTCCTGACCTCGTGATCCGCCCGTCTCGGCCTCCCAAAGTGCTGGGATTACAGGCTTGAGCCACCGCGCCCGGCCCCTTCTTCATATTTCTTAGGGTTTTTGTGATATTCCTTTCTTAACTTTTTGATAGAGATGTTTATTTTATTGATTTAAGCCTTTCTACTTTCTGAATACCATACTTCAAGTATTATAAAATGAACATTTTACACATTTTAATGTCTTTGAAACTGAGATGCATCTTACAATTGATGGCATGTTGTGATTCAGTTGCAAGCATTTTCTTCTCATTGTAGTATATAAATTATTGGCACATCTTACAATAGATAATATCATAGATTCAATAAAAGGAAGTATCTGCAGTTGAGGCTATAACTCTCCCTTCAAGTGGTGCTTTTGCTTGATTTCCACAAGTATGTTTTGTTAGCTGCTTCTCTCTCAGTGCTGTATTTTGGATAGCTTCTTTTGTTCTTTTTGTCAGTTTCTTTCTTCAGACATGTGTAACGTGATGTTAAACATATTCGATTAATTTTTATTATAAATTTTTCCAGTTTTAGAAGTTGTTTTTTTAAATGGCAGTGCCACTTATTAACATTTTCTATTCTCTGAAGTATTTTTAAATTTATCCTTCCTTATTTAAATATAGTAAACAGTTATTGTTTTATTGTCTGTGTCTGACAATTCCACTCTCTGAAGTCTTTTTGATTTGTTTCTATTCTCTGTAGTTTCTTCTGTTTTTCTCTCACGGAGTTTTCTTCCTTTGTGTGCCTGACTATCTTTGACTGTTTTGGTCACTATAATTTAAAAACATTTTTAAAAACCCAAGAATAATATACATACATAAAAGTGAACGAAACTTTGAATTCAATATATCCAATTCCTTAAAGACTTTTCTTGTGACCTTTCCTAGTCAATGCCATCATCCCCTTTTCTGGTAACCACTATTCTTTCTTTATCATCATGAATCTGTCCTGGTATAGTAGAAACTGTATGTCCAGATACAGTAGAAATTATTTGTAACAACAATTTGAGAATTGTGATTTGTATGAGGAAATCTTTCAGAAGGGATTTTATTTGTTTTTTGGGCATATGGGGGAATAACAAGTTCAAATTTGATATTCCCTAGACCACCCAAAGGACATAAACCCAGGCTGTAAATACATGGGAAGGCTACTTGACCTTCAGGGGCCCAGTGTCAGAGAGGGGTGACTTATTAGAGAACCTACCTCGGGCAGAATCTACACTTTGACTTGTCTCACCCACAAGTCCACAACAACTGCAGTTCCGATTTGTAGCTTTTGCTTTATACTGGCAAATGCCCTTAGGACAGAGTAACTTTGAATGTTATCTCTTTGGGCACTGCCTCTTTCTAGCTGTTGTCCCAGGAATTTCTTACTATTTTATTGTTCTTTAATATTTCAAATAGACTGTTTTGGTTCGAGGTTCTATCCAGTTTTAAACATTGCTCTCAGAAGGAGGTTTTTCTGTTGTAATGGTATTTATTTATGTTTTAAACTTTGTTTCTTTTTAGCTGTGGAAATGTTTTCCGAATTTTAGGCAGATTTATGATATACAAAATCCACAAAAGAAAAGAGTCATGCTTAAAATTATGCAGATGTTAGTGGGCCTTGCATTTCTCCTAGCCATTTTCCTTCTGGGATTAGGGACTGCTTCCTAGTTTCTGTTTGTATCCTGGGAGGTCTACATTTGTTTGGTTTCTTGTATCCCACCTTCTATATGAATGGTCTTAACCAGGGCTTCTGAGTGGTCCTGCTATATTAAAAAATTAAAAATAACTTGCCAAAAAGAATCACAAATATTATGGTTTATTTAAATTGTCTAGCAAATTAATACTTGGGTGAAAATGTTGTGTTCATTCCCCTTCTAAACAGAAGGCCTGGATTTAATACCCTCCACCTACCTTGATAGGTCCTCTCTTAACTTTTGATCACTTACAATATTCTTTTGCTGGTCAGAACCCTAGTCATTCCTCATTGCCTTCAGAAAGATTAATTTATATACCTTGCCAGGCAAATGGTCCTTCCACTCCCCTCTCCTTCCCTCTCCTTCTCCTTCCCTTTTCCCTTCTTCCTTCCCTTTTTTCCTTCTTCCCTCCCTCCCTCCCTGTCTTCTTTCCTTCCTTCTCTTCCTTCCTTTTAGTAAATTATTGTTTTTTGCCATTAGTTTCATAAACTAGTTGTGATTACTAATGTGTCCTAGCTCCCCTGAGGCTCTGCTGTAAAATAGCCAGTGAATGAGGATTTTTTAAAGGTGATGAGTTGGCCAGTGATGAGGGAGGGTGAAGAGTGGCTGGTAGGGTGGGGTGGGGGAGCGCAGAAATCACACATGTCTTGACTCAGTGTAGTTGATGGCCAGAACCTATTTTCAATCCTGTGAAATCAGAGGTAGATTTACCAGACATTCTTGCTTCATAAAGTGGGCGTGCTCTGTGCTCTTTGCCTCTGGATTTGAGTGGAATCCAGGTGGGTGTGTAGGAATCTCCAATCACCCATTAGAACATAATCTGTTCATGTTTTTTTCTCCCTTCTAGCCCATTTAGGAGAAGAAAACCTTGGTTTATTTCTCTCTCAAGTGAGGAAGATAAAGAACAAAACAAACAAAACTAAACACACATCTGAATTCCAGTCACTAAAGTGATGACTTGGAGTTTTGCAAACAGAACAAGTCTTTGCATGGACTTGAGATCTTGGCCGTGGAATCAAGGCTGAGGGGTAAGCTTTGTTTCCCCAGTCAACTCACATATACGTAGAGCAGCATTTCTCAACCCAGCTTTTTTATATCAGTGTTTTACTAGCAAAGAAGTTATAGTCAAGTTATACTTTCAAAGTCTGTATTATGAAAGCAATGCATTTCATTTTCTAAATATAACATTATGTTATAATATTGAATGTACTTTTTCAAAATACTCTTCATCCCCTGCCCCACTCCTATATTGTCCCTTTCTATTCCTCACACTCTGATTTGAGGATCACTGAACAACACAATTCAGTTGTCCTACCTATGGTGCTTTGAATCTACAGCCAATTCTGGCCAAGGGTCTTAGGGTATTCTCCAAAGGAAGTTCAACAACAATCTTTGCATGCAATATTAATTAAAGTAGGAGAAGTTTTGGTATTTTTTTTTTTTTTTTTTTTTTGAGATGGAGTCTTGCTCTGTTGCCAGGCTGGAGTGCAGTGGTGTGATCTTGGCTTACTGCAACCTCCACCTCCCAGATTCATGTGATTCTCCTGCCTCAGCCTCCCAAGTAGCTAGGACTACAGGCGCGCATTACCATGCCTGGCTAATTTTTGTATTTTTAGTAGAGATGGGGTTTCACCATGTTGCCTAGGAGGGCCTCGATCTCTTGACCTCGTGATCCTCCCACCTCAGCCTCCCAAACTGCTGAGATTACAGGTGTGGGCCGCTACGCATGGCAGGATGAAGCTAATTTTTGTCTGGTGTCCAGTGGTCAGAGAAATAGGTAATTGTCAAATGAGAAGACAATGTCCAAAGAGGAAAATTTTTTCCAAGTCAAGAAATAAGCCAAAGCCTAGATTTCATCTTTGAGATTCCTCAGTGCCTAATATAGTGCTGGGTGTACAGGTGGCTATAAGTAAATATGTTTAGACCAAAAATTGAAATTCCTGGTGTGGATTTACTTGATGGTTCACCTTGTGGCTATGGTAGAAGATGTTGGATAAGGCAGCAGCAGCATAGAGGAAGGAGGAATAAAACCAGCTTTGGTTTCAACTGTCATCTCGCCTCTTATTATGTGACCTTGGAAAAATCACTTAAATCTTCTGTGTCTCAATTGTGTCACTGTTAAAGAAGAATTAGAATACCTCACAGCTTTATTATTTATAAAGTTTAGAAATAGTGTAAGTAAAGTGCTTGGCACATACACAACTCTCATTAAATGGTGACTGCTACTATTATTGGAAATAAAAGAACAATAATATTAACTTCAGAAAATTTTACTAGGGAAAAACTTCTCTAAGCAAACTCTCTTCCAAATCCCTGAAGCAGGGTCTGGCTTTGCCCCAAGTTTTTGAAACATGTAGCCTTGGCGTGAACTCTGTACCCAGTCCTTTTCTGTAATCCCTGTAGACCCCAAGTTCTGCTGACCCCAAAGTGCCTTAGTCATAGGGGAATTAATAGGACATTTGGCCAAAACCTCCAAATGGAGATCTTCCAAGGACAGAACATTCTGGAACCCATGGTGTTTTATAGCTTCTTCTCACAGTGGCTGGGGTCAAAGCAAAGCCAGAAGGAAAACTGTGTTAGGAGACCCAGACCCAAAGAAAGAAAGTTAAGAATTTTTTGAATTTGCTTGTTGTAAATGATATGTCTTGGCACCTAATTTAGCTTTCTCTTGGCAAACTGGCTAGTTTATTAGCAGTGAAGTTAATTTGAAAAATGAAATAACTTCCAACAAGTTAAAAAGTAATGCTTTAAAAAATTCACCGTGTTAATTTTAACATTAGCTTTTCATGTTATTATGTTAATTTTATATGTGGTGGTTCAAATGAGAGGAGTTGTCCTATTTTAAATATGGCATTATATTTGTGAATACAATTCTGTAAGTATTGAGAGAAACATAATTGGTAAAAGTATTTTCTATTAAATTCTTTGGGGGTGGTGGAATATTTTCTTAAACTTTTTTGGTTAGAGGGCAAACTCTTTCTTTTAATCATCTTTGAATCAGCATAACTTATTTAGCATAGTGACTGACACACAAAAGGTAATAAATAGATGCAAGAAAAACTAACTAAGACACAGCATGAAGTGGTGGGGAGAATACTCCACATTCCACACAAACCCAGAAGTCTTTCCCTGTGGCCTCAGCTGTATCACTAATTTGCTATGTGATGGAGACAATCACTTAACCTTTCTGCAGCAGAATCTTTCTTTAGGCTGTGAGGCAGTGGAGTGAAATAATACTGGTCTTACAGAGTTGCTCTGCTTGCCCCATGTATTAGTCCATTTTCATGCTGCTGATAAAGACATACCTGAGACTGGGCAATTTACAAAAGAAAGAGGTTTAATGGTCTCACAGTTCCACGTGGCTGGGGAGACCTCACAATCATGACAAAAGTTGAAAGGCATGCCTCACATGGCAAGAGACAAGAGAAGAGAGCTTGTGCAGGGAAATTCCCCTTTATAAAACCATCAGATCTTGTGAGACTTATTCACTGCATGAGAATAGCACTGGAAAGATTCGCTGCCATGATTCAATTACTTCCTACCAGGTGCCTCCCACAACACATGGGCATTGTGGGAGCTACAATTCAAGATGAGATTTGGGTGGGGACACAGCCAAACTATATCACCTCACAAGAACAGCGTAGGGTGCAAATGAGACAATGAATGTGCTTTGTGCATCGGAATATATTACATAAATCATGACAGAAAAAATATAGAACTCTTTGCAGTTTTTCAATTTCTTAATCAAGATACCTTCAGAGAAGTCGATCAAGTTGGGAACAGCTAATATTCTCACCTAGGCCATGCTGTATAATGTCATAAATAATTGTAATACCATTGATAATGACTTATTTATTGAGCAATTATTATTATAAGCCAGATCCTGTGGTAGACAGGTTACATTCCTTTCAACTTTAAAACAACCCTGTAAGTTGGGCATTGTTATTATTATCTTTATTTTAGAGATGGGAAAACCGAAGCTCAAGTCATATCCATGACTTTGTCTGACTCCAAAAGTCATCCTCTTGCCACTATGCCATACTGCCCCTCATAAAAGTTTTAACAGCTTTCTTTACCTAGCAGATTTCATTGAATCCTCACCACAACAAATGAGGTAAATATTATTATTGTCCCCATTCTACAGTTGACAAAACTGAGGCACAGAGGGGCTAGGCAATGGGCTCTGTCTGATCCCAAATGTGGCTGTTTTTCCTACACAATATTAGAGTTTGCAATACTTTTTTTGTGATGGTGTAGAAACAGTGGGGCAAGAACTAGGCATAATGTGTCCTATATTCCTCCCTAGCAGGTGACATTTTTATTTGCAGAAAGAAGTTAAGGAATAGCAATACTGAGTTCCAGTGGGAGCCTTTCTGCAAGGCAGAGGAGGGCCTGAAGCTAATCTCAGTGGACTTTGTGAAGGATACTAGCCCTCCGACTTTCGATTTGTCTTTCTGTTTTAGAGAAATGTGCATGTTATGAATCTTACTCCCCAAGTAACTGCACAGAGTTCAAACCCAGACTTTTGTGTAGCAGGAAGGCAAGCACCAGACCTACGTCCAGCCAATCACAAGCTCCCAGTGAGCCGTCCCTTTGGAAGAGAGGGAGTGCAGGAACAAACAGGCCTGATGTCCGTCTTTTATTTTTGCTATAATGGAGTCTGGTGTTCTGTGGAAGCAGCAGCAGAAGTGGCATAGGCTGAGGCAAGGAGTGGTGGCAGGCCCTGCTACAGAGATTTAAGGCAGACCTTGCCAGTGACTGCTGGGCAGTGGTGAGGATTTTCTTATCCTGGTCTTGGACACTGCTACTGGAAGCCTAACGTTGATCTACAAATCACCTAAAATCTGTGAGCTATCTATGCCTCTTGATTAAAATAGCCAGAGGTTTCTGCTTCTTGCAAATAAAACCCAGGCCTGATTCAGTAGTCATGCAGTTCAGTCAATAGGAAGTCTCATCCACCTCCAAAGACTCTGGTCTCCAAGTGCGCACTGATGAGGGCGTTGGATCAATCTTTTCCACTGTCCTGGGCACCATAATGAGAAAATCCAAGTTCTCTATTCGCCAGAGTGCTCCTGGCATTCCTGGTGTACAGACTTCTGGAGGGCCAATGGTTAAATTTTTAGGAATTTTATGAGCCCATTGATATTACTGGTACAGCGGTTCCCTCACCTCCATGATTTCACTTTCTGTGGTTTCAGTTACCTGTGGTTCAAAAATACAAAATGAAAAATTCTAGAAATAAACAATTCATAAGTTTAAAATTGCCTGCTGTTCCGAGTAGCGTGATGAAATCTGTGCCAGCCCTCTCCATCCAGACTTTGATGTGAGTCATCCCTTTGTCCAGTGTATCTGCATTGTGGATGCTTCTTGTCCATTAGTCACTTAGTGGCCTTTGCGGCTATCACATCAAAAAGACACAGTAGAATCATGGGCTACATAACAAAGTTTCCGTCAACAATGGGCCACATATAGGACAGTGGTCCCATAAGATTATAACACTGTATTTTTACTGTATCTTTTCTATGTTTAGATACACAAACGCTGTATCTTTCCTATGTTTAGATATGCTTAGATACACAAACACTATTGTGTTATAGTTGCCTGCAGTATTCAGTACAGTAACATACTATACAGATTTGTAGCCTAGGAACAACATTCTGTACCACAGAGCCCAGGTGTGTAGTAGGCTCTGCCATCTAGGTTTGTGTAAGTACACCCTATGATGTTTGCACAATGACAAAATCACCAAAGAATTTATTTCTCATAACTTATCCCTGTCCAGAAGCAACACATGACTGTATATATAGGGTTTGGTACTATCTGCAGATTCAGACATCCAGTAGAGGTCTTGGATTGTATCCCCTTTGGATAAGTGGGGGGGTAGGGGAGGGCTAATGAAGCTTAAAATCACCTATGGTTGGAGTATTCACATCCCAGAAATGGGCAAATTCTACATATCAGGCCTGCCACACCTCCCAGTCCATGGTTAATTTACCAGCACATTACTGTCCTGATAGCTCATAATTTTGTACTTTTTGCTATAGACTTTTAATGAAATGCTCTGCTAAGCCTCATTCAATATTGATAACATTTACTAAGACTTTTACTATGAATTAATCTCAAATAAAAAATACAATTTGTAAGAACTTTGCTAGTGTTATTTTCTAATCCCTTCAACTGTTGAAACCCCTTCAACTGTTCTCCTATCTGGCAAACTTCAAGATCCAGAACAAATGTCACCTTCTCTGGGCCTTAACTGACCCCTCCATCCAGAATCAATTACTCCATCTTCTGAGCATCCCCAGCACTTGGTACACCAATGCACTCACCTCATTATTGTTCTAGAAAAACATTTACAGAATGCTTATACACTCTATTCTAGTGTTTAGATATGGTAAGTAATTACTGAACCCTCATAACCATCCAATGAGATGGGTACATTTGCATGTTGCTGGATTGGGCCATAATTCCTCAGTTTCTATTTAGAAAATAAGGTCTCAGTTTCAGCTGATGTTAGCACTAAAGTTTTAGAGCTAGGGCTGTGATTTAGGGAGGAGTGGCGACCAAAAAGAACAGAGAAGGAAAGCCATTCGATAACAAAGAGATCCTTACTTCAAGAATAACTGGTTCCTCTCTACTGCAGGAATTGTCTTCTGAAACATTAAGGTGTGAAGAGGGGATACTAAGATAAGACTTAAAAAGAGTCAGGCTGCACTCATTAGGAATACTGTATTTGCTAGGCTGTATCAGCAGCAGAGGCTTCTGAAGAAATGGCCTCTCTCATTTCGGGCCTTTGAACCCTACTCATCATCCATGATCCTACTCAAATGTCACTGTCTCTGGGAAGCCTTCTCTTTCTCCCTAGGCCTCACCTACTTAGCAGATTATCAAGGGCTTTGTAGAATCCATCAAAGCATCTGAAGCTATTGTTGATACAGCCAGAACTCAGTCATCACTTGCTAAACACTTGAGTTTAGGCCAAGAATGAGAGAGATCTTGGAGAATCTTCCTGGGGTGGCTCTTCAAAGAAACTACAATCTTTGCCTGCATAATCACCTCACTTCTCCACCTGGTTATGGTATGGCCATGGAAACATGACCACCAAGTGCTACTAGAAAAACTTGCACCCGTCTCCCATCACATCTTTTTTTCCTGCAAAAGATTACTGGGATTATGAAGTATGAAATCATGCTTCACCCACCAACACTCCAGTGATGGATGTGCAAGAGTGTGTGTGTGTGTGTGTATACTGCTGAACTGTCCTAGTGATGTCCCATCTCACCAGACACCTCTCTGTGTATCATGTGACAGTTTCTTTGTTTAGAATATGGGGCCAGAGCAATGTTTGCCATCCAGGAAGCTGTGGAGAAGAGCCACAATGTACCAAACCCAAGTGAGCATGCTAAGGAACAAGCAGTGATAATGTTATCCCAGGAGCAAAGTTCTGGTCAATTTAGTCTAAAATTAGGTCAAGTTCTCTCCCACTTCCACCTCTGGTGTGTCTCTAGGAAATAATTTGCCTACCATGGTTATGTTGGGGCAGTCTCTGTTCTTCTGGACAGCTTTGGGGTGTAGCCTATGAAATAGACCAGGATGAGCAGTCTGCATGAGCTCTTGGCTTATTGTTTAGGTTCAGTAATAGCAACCACATGGCACTGCAGAGGCCTTGCCATGCCTGGAGGGCTTGGACCCTGCTCTTATCCAACAAGATCTGACTACAGCCAGACTGAAAGTGACATGGCCTGCTTAGTAACCCTCAATATCCTCTTACGGGATTCTCTGACTCAGAACTCACAGACAGGATGTGATCTCAGCTCCTTACATACCTTCCAGGCACATGGGCATGGTTGCACGTTTCCTCCAGTTTTAATTGGGGTGAGAAAAAATACTAAACATATGTGTGTTGGAGACCAAGAGGAATTTCTTAGGGAGGATCCTGAAGATCCTTGGGGAGCTCCAGAGGACAGAGCTTTTGCTTCCTGTCTTTTTGCTCTATTGTCTAGATCCCAGTATTTTATCCAGAGGTAACTATGGGCTTCTGGCTGGTCTCCCTGCCTTGAGTCTCTTAACCCCTCATTATCTGCCCAGAAATGTTAGAGACACCATCCTCAAGCACTGTTTCTTTCTGTCAAACCAAGTCTTCCTTCCCACATCCATTCTGGTCAGCAAAGTTATCTATTAACTTCCCTGTATTCCCATCTTCCCTACCTCTTACCATTCCTTCCTATTGCTTATCTACGACTCATTAGTCAGTCTCCTTGTAGTTCACCTCATATAGTTTACCAGTTCTTCCAACTCAAAGTTGAATTTAATCCTTACTGGGAAGGCTTGGATGTTCCACAAAGACCTTCCTAAAAATACTACCATCAGCAGCAACATCACTACCATCATGGATTTAGCACATCCTTCATGCCGGACATTGTGCAAAGGGCCTTACATGAATTATTCCACTTAATCCTCGTGGTAATCTTATAAAATAGTTACTGTTATTATTTCCACTTTACGAAGGAGAAAACAGAGGATCAAAGAGATTAAGCCAGTTGTCAAAGACCTCAAGGGTATTAATTTCTAGCTCAAAGATTTGAGTTTAGATTTGTGTGACATCAAAACCAGGGCTCTTAACTGTGATAATATACAGCTTCCCTATCCAAACCCATGTGCTTATTTTCTTTCCTTGAATTCCTTCAGTGTGTATGTTTAGGATGCTATCTTTGGGCATTTGAATTGTTGGAGACTAGGAGGAATTTTCTGAGATTAGATGGTCTAACAATTTTTTTTTAGTAGTTGATAAAACTAGCCTAGGCAACATACTGAGACCCTGTCTCTACAAAAAATAGAAAAATTAGCCAAGCATGGTGACACATACCTGTCCTTCCAGCTACTTGGGAGGCTGAGGCAGGAAGATTGCTTTGGCCTGGGAGGTTGAGACTGCACTGAGCCATGATCTCGCCATCGCACTCCAGCATGGGCAGAAGAGCGAGATGCTGTCTCAAACAAACAAAAACAAACAGAAAACAAAAAACAACAAAAAAGACAAAGAAAAAACTGAAAATTAGAAGGACATAGAGATTTATCTAGGATCCTGAAGTGGATTAATGGATTCTTGACTCATGCACAATGCAGTGCTTGTTCTACTATGGGATATATCATCCCTTTTGGGACTTGAAAATTTGCTCTTCACATATTTTTAAATTCTGTATCTTGCCCTCTCAATTATAATATTAGTTGCTTAAGGATAGAGATTATATTTTCTACTTAAAAATGTTTCCAGTATTATGTAAAAAGTAGAAACTAAGTGTTAAAGACAAGCAAGCAAGCTAGTTGGCAGAGAAGGAATGCAAATATTTACTTGGTGGAGATGCTGGTAGTCCCTGGCACATAGTAATCATTCAGTAAGTACTTTTCAAGTGAACGAATGGATGAATGAAATGGTGTTAGGAAGATTAGAGTTCAATTTGAACTGGGGTGCGGGTATTTCCAAGAATACAGATGAAGTTTTGCAACAAAGGTAATAGATCCAACTTTGGATGCTGCTGACAAACTAGTCTTTAAAGAAAATTATAGCACATGTGTATAAAGAGGTGAGTCACTGGAGAAGAGTTATTGAACCTGACAGGCACTGTGAAGAGAACAGCAATGGTCTCTGACTGTTCAGCAAGAATGCTGAACATCTGCTCATGATCATCAAGACCGTCTTCTGCCTACTAACTGGTGGGATGTGCCTCTGTGCCAAACGATGGCCTCTCATGTTGGGCATCATTCATCTAAGGGCTCTGAAAGCTGTGATTATTGCAGTGGGTGAAGAGACAGGTGTTTCAGGCATGCTAGTGTAAAATATTGTCTATATCAGTGCTTTTCAAGCTTTAACGAGCATATGAATCATTTGGGCATCTTGTTAAAAGGCTGCTTCTAGTATAATAGGTCTTGGGTGGAGCCTAAGATTTTGTATTTCTCACACACTACAAAGTGTGATGAGAAATGATGCTGATGCTGCTGTTCTGAGCAACCATACTTTGAGTAACAAGATTCTAGCTGATCTATGCAAAAGTACTGGGGAATGTGACAACTAGCAGTAGTTTTATGTTGTTCTTTCAGCTTTGTCCTCCGATCAGGAATCCCCACTCTGTGGGCCAACTCTCCAACAATGGGCTGGCAACCCAAATGGTTGGTTATGCTGCTTCTATAGGGACTGATTGGATTTGGGGGTCATGAAGTTATTAAGGGGAAAAAAATCAAGGAAGCATTAAAACTCATACTTCCTAGAGTGTTACACCTAAGATCTGCACAAGGACTCATTTGCTCATAAATCACTTAGAAATTCATGTTTACTCCTAGGGCCCAGCACGGAGTAGGCCATCCAAAAATGCCAAATGAATGAAGAAATGATAAAGAAGGGAGCTTCAATCAAAGAAGCTAGAGTCATACCACATCTTACTATTCATTTCGCCTACAAGATTAAGAACTAAGCCAAAAAATCACCTATGTAAACAAAAATAGATGTCTCAAGGGCAATGCATTAACTCTTAGGCATATTACTTCTGGAGAAGTTCTAAGTCAACTCAGAGCCTATTTGGGCTTTTATATTTTTAAATAAAAGAGTGAAGTAGTTTATTATCAATATAAACAGAGTGATGTGATTTCTCACCTTTTATAACATTTTATAGTTTGCAATGCACTTTAAAATAGCTTTATTGAGATATAATTCATATATCATAAAATTCACCCTTTTAAAGTGTTATTTGTACCTATTTTACAACCTATTTTACAAAGCTTGGCTGTCTATAGTAGAAGGGGAGAGGCAAGTTAAAGGGGTTTGGAGAGAACAAGAGATAGATATAGGCAGGCATGGGCAAAAGAGTAAAACACAAGACAAAAAATATTAAATGAAGCACACAGGAGTACTAAGAAAGCTCAGTTAGTAATTGGGAAATATTTAGTTTAGTGGAAACCTCTTTCCAACATGCTTCAAAATATCCCAAGAAGATGAGTGTGTACAGCCCAGTGTAAAAATGGATGTTCATGATGGTGTCCTTCTAGCTAATTATAGTTGTTACATTCCCTAGTACTTTTCCATAGATCATCTAGAACCTTATTACCCAAAATACGGTTGCTTGGAACAGGAGCATCAGCATCATTCATGATGGTCATTTGTCAAGGAAAGGGTGAGTTATACTCCACATACTTGGCTTAAAAAGTCAAGGAAATCTGTGACCCATTAACACATTTTCATTACAAAGGTAATGGTGATATTTTGTCAAGTTTTGGGTGCTTTAAAAAGTAACTGCCTCCACAATGAGTCAGTCCATGGGGATTCCAGAAAGTTGGTGTTTTATGGTATGGGCTGAGAGATATGACCAGAGGGCAGCCACATGCACACAGCTCTGCTCACTCAAGGGTGGAGGTCCTCACCAAGCACTGCCATGTGCATGAGTGAGGCCATCTGGGCTTTCAAGGCACATCTTTCTCCCAGGTACAACATCCTTCCTTCTTTTTTTGGACCCTGCTGTCTCCTGAGATCCTCTTGAGCATAATTTAACCCTTGCTGGGTGAGAATCAGAATGGTCCTGCAAATGCTAGATTTTCTGTCAGAGTTTCCTTTGTTTTGAAAATCTGAAATTTGTTTGTCCCTCTGACTCTTCCCAGCTGCAACAAGGTACAAACACAAGGAGATGCAACTCAAAGTGCCACTGTGCAGAGCTCTCTTAGTTCTTGAAATGTGAAAACATTTCACACTTGAAATGTGAAAACACATTTTCAAGTTTCTCTGAGGGTCTATCCCCTGGCCATATTAGGCAAGTCACTTTCTGAGCTTTAGTTTTCTGAGTTTCCTCATCTGTGACATGGAGTTGCAGCATCTGCTCTGGGTACCTCACAGGGTTAGTATGAGGTCTATTAAAAATTTTAAAAGATAAATAATATGTAGAGAGTGCTTATCATTTCTTCAGGCACCGTGTGAAAGGCTTTGCATCTATTTCATTCTAATACTTGGAAATCAATATTTTTATTATCCTCATTTCACAGATGAGAAAACTTCAGCTCGTAGAGGTGACTGGCCCAGGGTCACCATGGCTAAGAATTGGTAAAGACTGAATTTAAAGACAAGCCCCTCCATTTTAGAAATTAAATGAGATAATGCTTATAAAAGTGCATTGTAAAGGTCTATATCTATAAAGGCCTATAGAAATATATGAGATTCATACTGTTTCTAGAATTATTTTACAGAACCAAATTAGAGTCCACCTTCTACCTTCATCTTCCTAGCTTGGCCTTCCTGGTCAGCCCCCTTTCCAGGCCACAGTGAACTTCATGACCTCCGAGTCTCTTGTACTGCTTTTCCTGACAATGCTGGGCCATAGGCATCTCTGGCTACAAGATCTTAGAGATCATGTTGGACTTGAGTCTTTGACATTGCTGGTATTAATATATCACTGGTCTTGGCCTGACCCCCACATTGGGGAGAAATGCTTCTTCCTGAATATTTGGTAAGGAAGCATCGCAAATGTTTGCTTTTTCGTTTCCTATCATAGGAAAATGCAGCCTTGTTGTTTCTAGGATCAAAATAACTGGATTATACCTCCCACAGATTCCCAATGGCTGCTGTTTCTTCTTTGAGTAAGAACTTCCACTCCCAATGACCATCTCAGATTGAAAACTGCTACCCAGAATGGAACAAGCTGCCCTGGGCCTAATCTCTGACACTCCAGTGGTAGGAAGTACCATGCTGATGGGGTATTCTCAGGGATGCTGGAAAAGTTCCAGGATTTGTGAATATTTATTTCATTTCTAGACTGGCCCTTTAATAAAAAATGTCCATTTCCTTTGGTGTACTTGTTCTACGCAAGAAAAAAAAAATCCTCAGCTTCAGGTTTCTTCTTGGCTACTTCCTGTTTCTTTCCAATGGTCAAGTCTAGTCATCCTTGCTCTGGTGTATGACTCAGTCTAAGAGTATCTCTGTGTTATCCAAGTTTATCCAGCTTATAAACATAAATTACTTTTTTTTCAATTACACTTTACAGAGACTATCCCAAACTTTTTGTATGGTTTTCTATTTAAGCTCAGAGCCAAAGTGTTTGCAGTCAACCTTTGTGCTTTTGATTCTTTTTTTAGTCCTTTTTGACTTCCATCCATTAAAACCTCTTATTATACCAATTTTTTACAAGCCATCATCCACATAAGTCTCTGACACAAAAGAATCTTTCTGCCCGCCACGGCCAATTCCTATTGCAACACTGTCTTGAAAGGCCTCCGTCAGCTCTACACCCTCACCATTTCCTTTCGAATCCCACCTGCTCCAAGTGTTTTCTCCTTGCTTAGACTTGATACATTTGCTTCTCAGATAAAGGATGGTAGTGACACAGCTGGAACCAAGGAAGAAAACAGGGCCTCCGGGATGATAGCATTACTTTTCTCTAATCAATAATTCATTTTTAACTAGAATGTTTGTGGAAATTGAGACTTGGCCTTCACAAGCAGAAGAAAATGAGAGAAGTCTAAAACAAAATACAGTTTGGGACATGGACCAAACAAAATGAAAACATCTTGCAGAGCGATAAAGACTGTGTAAACTTATTTATGATTCAATAGGATTGCTTTTGCAAAAAGCAAGGGCATGGCTCATGTTTTGTTTTGAAATGTATCTGTATTACATAAACACAGTAATTATGGCCTTTGACTTGTCCTTGTATGAATGGAAGTACCCTAAAATCTTACATAATTTGAATCCTGCAGTTTACGGAAGGCAAAGGCAATAAGGCACTTTATCACAGCAAATAAAACGCCTCACAAAGGAGATTATTGCCTATTCACATGTGGACAGGTCTCGTCTTCCTAAGGAGAAATTTACCAGGATCAGGAATTTTAGGAACGACTAACTGGCTTCAATGTCCTGAGTGCCCATAAAGGAGAATAATGCACTCTCCCCCACCCCTCAAATTCATCTTTTCTTCCCTGCCAGCCTACTTCCTGCTTTTTCTACTCTCTTTCCCATGTCCTTCCTTTATTCTTTTCATGCTCACAGGGGCTCATGTTTACTTGCTAAACTTCAGCCTTTTCTACGTTCCTCCCTTGATAGCTGTACATCCCAGCAGCCCCCCTGGGTCATTCCCAGGTGAGTGCACCAGACTTCCACAGCTTCACCCTGTGCCCTGTGTCATCAGGACTAAAACTGATCTGATCTCAGAAGTCTGACAGCCCCAGCGTCTGAGGAACTTGCTTTAAGTTCCTCCTGCTCAAACCCATCTCAGCGGGATCCCCAAACCTCCCCTGGCCATCTTGGCTGTAGAGGTTTATTCCCTTCATGTATCCCTAACACATACACACACACACACACACACACACACACACACAATATTATTACATATTATATCATTATATATATAATATTACTATTATTTATATTACTACTATTATCTATTATATATATAATACATATAATAGTAATACTATAAATACATATAATGTAATAATATAGTAATAATATACATAATAGTAATAATAATAGTAATAATATAATATATAATGACATAATACACAAGAAAATAATATTACATTGTTATCATATAATATTACATTACAATAAGAAGGCCTTGCTAGGCATTGGCAAGTTTTCTCTTTGTTCTTCTGTCTCTTTCTTTGTGTCTGACTTTCAAGAGCCCACACCTACCCCTTGACTCATATAAAATATCTGCTAGGAAGTAGTATTGTCACTTTAGAGTAAATTAAAAAAATTTTTTCTGGGCTGGGCACAGTGGCTCATGTCTGTAATCCCAGCACTTCGAGAGGCAGAGGTGGGCGGATCACGGGTCAGGAGATCGAGACCATCCTGGCAAACACAGTGAAACCCCATCTCTACTAAAAATACAAAAAAGTTAGCCAGACGTGGTGATGGGCACCTGTAGTCCCAGCTACTTGGGAGGCTGAGGCAGGAGAATGGTGTGAACCCAGGTGGCAGAACTTGCAGTGAGCCAAGATCGCGCCACTGCACTCCAGCCTGAGGGACAGAGCAAGACTCCGTCTCAAAAAAAAAAAAAAAAAAAAAAATCTGCGAATATGGAGAGGAATCAGAGCTTGAAGTTCAGGAAACGCTTAGAATCTGAGAATGTAGTCTGAATGCGGATGGGGAGGTAGAAAAACAGGGGAAGGGGGACTTGGCTTGAGATTCCCCTTCCCTTACTCCCACCCTTCTTTTCCTTTTCCTGGAGTTCTCCTCCATTATAGCTATTACTCCAACATACAGCTTTTAGAGAGCCACCACCTCCTCCTGTCAATGCAGTGCAGACTCTGCCCAGCCCCCCAACTCACTCTCCCAACAAAATTAAAGTTCTAAAAATCAAATGTAAACTGATTTGCACAGAAGGGGAGAATAATTTAAGAAATGAATTTAGTATGCTTCTACTGGCATTTCTACCTTTAAGGATAAAGGTTTCTTTAATGATGGCTTCTTGAGAAAGTATTTGCTAAGACCAGTTCCTGTTTATGAAAAAGAAGGTTAGTAGATCACAAAGACCAATATTCTCTTCTGATGGCCATAAGAATGGCAGGACATGTTATTTGAGCAACACAAAATGAAAATTAAAAATGGAATGTGAAGGTAGACACATCCATCGTAGTAGTTTGTTAAGCATTTTTCCTTATTGTAGGTGTGCTGGAGTTCAGGCTAGAGCGTGTTCTACATACGTGCACTCATGGACTTGAATGTCATTTCTTATTGTTGCCATTGATCACTGGCCATGGGTTCTCTCTGTAGGACCACTAGTTTGGGGAATTTAGTTTGGGGAAGGAAATTGTGGTATTTTCTTGCAGGGTGAAAAGGATCTTACATGAAAAGATTATATGCTCTAAGTTTTAACTAGTCTTTACTAGGGGTGACATGCTTCTGACAGTTTGGATGACTTTTAAGAACTTTTGCAAGGCTGCTATAAATATATTTTCAGTCATGTTCATCATGAATATTCCTATACCCAGAAATAAGTTTGAAACAAAGAAAAGTATTTTGTCATTAGGTGGCCTCACCAACACTCACTCTTTGCTCTCCTAATCAAGTCTGGTCTGTCTCACACACAGGTCTTATCTGGACTTTCTCTCTATCTTGATTTAGCTGTTGGCTCTGCAGATCCTAATGATAATTGAGATTAATCTTTAGGATATTTAAAATATTACTGTATATTTAGGAACTGCTAAGAAAACAGCCAATTTACAGCAAGGTCTGCATACAAGATTTTCTGTCTATATGGCATTTAATTTGCCACCTACTTGTCTCCACAGGAAGTTTTATCTAAAGGCACCATGGTTTATTCCAGTGACACAGGCCTTTTCAAACTCCAATTTGAAAAACGAAGCTCTTTTTTTGAAATACAAAAGCAAAGCAATCAAAACCATAAAATCAATAGCATGTATTTTCTTGCAGTGCTGTCATTTAGAAGTGATTGAACGGATAGTGTTCAAATTGAGGTTATTTGATTTGTTTTCTGCTTAGGATCTTCTGTCAGTCATCACTAGTTTTCTTTTTGGTGTTATTTGGCATTGTTCTACAGTCTACCAAAGCAGAAGCTTATGAGAAAAATAACATGGAAGTTTTAGGAAGATATTTCATTGCATGTATTACAATGTAAAAAAATTATTGTGGAATTACAGATGATGGACCAAGAAAATTAGCAAAATGAAAATAAACAGATGTGTGTTTATGTATGTTTATCTCAGGCAGTAGATTAATGGGCAGGAACATTCCTGAGTAGAGTTTTTGACTCTTAAGAAAGGCTCAGGGTATGGTGTGACGGCCACAGCCGTAGACAACCTAGCCATGGTAGATCTGAATAAATCACAGATTCTGCCTAAGGCAGTGACCCTGTAGCTCAGGATTACCCAAAGATATCTGTACAGCATTAGTCCTCCAAGACGAATGAAGTTTCTATGGTCAAAGATGTTTGCAATGCTGATATAGTTTGCCTGTGCCCCCACCCAAATCTTATCTTGAATTGTAGTTCCCATAGTCCCCACGTGTAGTGGGAGGTACCCAGTGGGAGGTAATTGAATCATGGGGACGGGTTTTTCCCATACTGTTCTCATGCTGGTGAATAAGTCTCACAAGATCTGATGGTTTTATAAGCGGGAGTTCCCCTCCACAAGCTCTCTTGCCTGCTGCCGTGTAAGACATACCTTCGCTCCTCTTTTGCCTTCTGTAATGATTGTGAGGCCCCCCCAGTCATGTGAAACTGTGAGTTCATTAAGTCTCTTTTTCTTTATAAATTACCCAGTCTCAGGTATGTCTTTATTAGCAGTGCGAGAACTGACTAATACAGATGCAGATTCACAAACATAGTAGCAATCAGGAGTCATTTACAATATTGCTTAACCCAGTGTTCCTCAGAGCTATTCCCCTAGTTCTCTTTTCCCATCTAGTACCTATTGCTCACCTGTAAAAGTAGAGTCCTAGTGATCACACTTTGGGAAATGGCAATACCATTTTACTCCTTGACTCCCTTCTGTGAGTCATAAGAACCATATCGACTACCTAATTTTGTTTATGAAGAGTGTGTTGTTGTGGCTGGACAACTTTCTTACAATGATTTCTTTAGACTCTTCTACTCTTGGGAATGTGCTATTTATGTCTAACTGAGAGGAAAAAAAAATTAAGATAACCCCAATGCTCCTAAAGAATTGTGGAATCTTTGTTAAGTCATTGAACTCTCCATTCTGTCTTTTTACCAGTGAAATTAGGTTGTCGAACACTAGCTTCTCTCCCTTTTTCAAGGATTCTCCAAGCTGTGATATTCGGCAACCCTGATATAATGTCGCAGGTTCTTCTTTCCCCTCCCCAGCAGCACTCTCACATCCTCACACCCAGTGGGAGTCATTTCCCGATGAGCTACAGTCTGGGCAGCCTTCTATTCTCTCTGAAATCTTCAGTAACTGATTACAGGAGGTCAGTGGGTTCTCACCATGTCTTTGAGGAGCTTCAAGGTAACATTTTCTTGCTGAATTGCTAGTCCTTCACCTGAAAGTTTCAGAGCCACTTCCTTCCCTAAAGGCCACCAACCCAGGTGAAATGCCACTGGATGGCAACAGTCATGTATCTTCTAGGCAGGAGCTGGGATGCCCAGTGGTGGGGGGTTATTTCTTTGTCTTCTCTTATATATGATCCCAAATAATTACTTTTCTTTTCCAATTTGATTTCAAATGTATTACATACTTACAGGAAATATGGAAAATTACACACACACACACACACACACACACACACACACACGGAAGAAAATAAAAATCACCCATAATAACAGTGAAGAATAACGTTGACCCAGGGTCTTTATTTTTCATATAGCTCTGTCTCTATCTCTGTCATTAGAAGGAAACTTATTTCTTATTCCTGATGTTTCTTTCCATGTTGGTGAATACCCATTAACCAAAACACTCCTAGCTGCTTACCATAGCTCTTGCTTAACTCCTGGGGAAGTGGAGTGTTATTGGACTGGCGAGTTTGGGAGAGAAACAAGGTATGAACAGCTCCACTCCTACTTCTCTTTGTTTACTGGAGGGTGCTCCTGCCAAGGATATGTGGTCTCACTTGCTCTCAGCAAGCTAAGTGGGGAAGGTTTAAGGGAGGCCTGTGGAGTGGCCAGGTGGTTAAATCTGGCTGGTTAGGTCTCCTGACCAAGACCTGAACTTCTGTACCCTACCAGATTCCCAGACATGCACCAGATTCCCAGACATGCCTTGCTCTTTGTAAACCCCCTAAGTGAACACAACTCCAGTTCCCTTGTAGCCAGTCTTACCGTGCTTCAAACATACCCAGATCTTCCTGAACCCCCAGCAGTCAATATTACATGGCAACATGATATCTCTGCTATGATGAAGTTATTATATTAATACTAATATGTTTCTCTGATTGCTTTCTTAAGCTAAAATTCGTTGAAGTAAAATGTCTAGGTCCAAGAGTATGGACATTTTTAAGAATTTTGATACATATTTCCATATTTGGGCTGATATCCAGAGAATGGAGCAGGCTCACTTTAGCATCAAAGGCATAGAGAGTAGAATCCCTGTTTTGTTTTGAGCAGAAGGGCATCTTAGAAATTATATGAAAATGTCAGCATCAGTCTTTCTTCGGTGGAGTCAACTCAATTATCAAAGACATCAATCTGTAATAATTCAAAATCACTGGGGGAAAACATCACAAAAATAAGAGTATTTTTCTCCTTCCTATTCACAACCCTCCCAGTGGTCACACTGTTTCACAGGGCTCCCGTTCAGCCAGGTGGGAGGTCCGATCTCTGACTGCCTGGGGAAAGATGGTTTTAGAGTTATTGGTGCTGGATACACTCTGAGGAGCAGATTCACTGCTCTCTAATCAGTCTGGCACCAGTGCCTTCATGGGGCAGTGCTGTAGAAGGATTCTTGTGTGACTCATCAAAAGATTAGGCTCTTAGGATTTCTTCATTTTTCTGAAAGCATTTGCTAAAGATGTCCTCTGGAATTAGCACACATTGCCTGAAAATGCTGTTTGCTGAGTGAGGGGGAAACATGGCTAGAACAGACCCTCTTTGTGCTGGGAGTACTGCCTGCTAGAGTGACCACCTGTCTTGATTTTCTCGGGACAGTCCCAGGTTTAGCACTGACAGTACCAGGCAAACTAGGACAATCAGTTACCCTGCTCCCAAGTAAATGCCAGGCCTGAAATTCCTACCTTCAGGGTACTAACAAGTTAGGCAATTAGACAGTGGAGATATTGATTTTGGAGGGTCTGTTTAATATGTGGTAAAAATAATTTTGGGCTTAGAAATCAGAAGCTCAGCTTCTCTCTTCCCCTTATTATGAGCTCTGAGATCTTGGGAGAGTTAACACTCCTCCCTAACCTGAGTGGTAGACTTGCCCTGCCTGTTTCACAGGACAGCTCCAGGGAGCAAATGTAATATTGTATAAGAAGGCACTTTGTAAACTGTAAGAAGTGGGTCAGTGTAATGTGATTTTATTGTTCTAAGGTATGTATGCATCAATAACACATGAGTCTCAGTTATGGTTTATTCTATTTATTCTGAATTTTGTTTCTCATCCTCACAGTTAGGGGTAAACAAATACACATGTCATATGCTGTAGACGGTGACTGGGGCAAAATCTGGAGCTATAGCGAGGCTCAAGGAGCTGCTGAGATGTCATCCTTTGAAAAGGCAGGGTCATTACTTTTGGTGCCTATAGGCCCCTCAGTCATCTGTGGGTCTCTTCCCCTTGCTGTCTCACAGGACAAAGAACGAGTTTGAGGTGAAGGTGGGCTGAAGATTAATTCTATTCTGTCAGGCATGGAACAAGCTTTTCCAAAGAGCAATCAGTAAAGGAGTTAAGAATGGCAAAAATAAGGAGATGCCTTGCCTTTTTTCCTCCTTTTATTTTTTTCCATTTCGTAAGAGCCCAATTTAGTCAAATGGGCCTCTAGCGGGATATGTTTTAAATGAGACACTCTGTGGAACACAAAACATGATGGGCAATGTGAATTGCTTTTTGTGTTGAGTTTTTGGTACCCACATTTGCCTGACTGCAGTTTACTACTTGAGAGAGCGGAATAGAATGGAAAATGCTGTAGGCACTACAGAGGGCCCATTATCTCAAAATAATTCTTCCCTTTTAGAATGTCACTGCAGCAAGGCTGGGGGCAGAGAACAGATGTGGCTCCTAGTCAAGAATACTTAGAACCCAAACCAGAAATTCAACTATGGGAATAGCTGACATCCAGGACGAAAGGCCATCGTTGACTGGTTGGTACTGAGCAATAGTGTCTAGCCCCTCGAAATGCAAATGCTGTTGTTTGCAGCACAAAAGCACCAATTTTCCCTTTAACAGAGCGTGTACTATTAAAATAGCATGTCCTGTGTGTAGTTGCCGCACATTCTTTCCATTTTTTTTTTTCTCTGTGAGTCAGAGTGCAGATTCTCGACAAGGCTGAAAAGAAAGAAAGCCATCTAATTTACATGGGCACAGAGTACCCACATCTGGATAGAGTTAGAGTGAGCGGGAATTACTTGCAGCATTTAAATATAGGCGTGCAGACCTTCTTTGTTTTGACCATATGAGGCATTCACATGTAATTCCATGAAAGAAAAACCTAAAAGTCTACTTCTTATTAAAAGAGGCTGTTGTTGCTAGTGTGATTCAACCATTACAGGAACTGACCCAAACTTACAGGAATTGACCCAAACTTGGAGGCTGACAATGAGTGGCATGAGGCCACCAGACTCTCACCACCCTTCAGATGGCGAGAATTATACAACATTGTTGAAGGCATGCTAGTACCTACTCATCTATGCCAGGAGGTTGGCAGGATCTGAAATCTGTCCCACTTGGAACTCACAAGCATTGTAATAAGATGCCAATGCTGGGGAAACTGGGTGGAAATCATCAATGGGATCAGGCCCCATGCGGGATGAGTCTTGTGTGCTTGAACACCATCACTGATAGACTTGTTTCCAGTTCAATTAAGATGTGGGGAAAGAGAATATAAATAGCAGATACCCAAGACCTAGAAAAGTGAAAATAAATAGCTGATATACAGGAACCAGGAACAACAGGGGAAAGATAAATGACTGTCTTCTGAAACTAGGGCCTCATTAATATCTAATTACTGGCATTTAAGGAAGAACTATATAGATTTCACATATGAGTTGATACCTTCATTGATGTGTAGATGGCAGTGACATCACTAAAGACCTTAGTGAGGAAACTGGTAGACAATATAGAAGGTTATAATGTTAGAGAGTTAACAAGGCAGAAAGCATATCTCGCTTTATGGACTTGTTCTCAAAATGACCCACAAAGCATTATAACAACACTTAGCTCTATGCATTTGCTGAGTTCCACCTTCCCATGTCAGATTTCTGTCAGATTACATCTGGTAGAATTTTAGGCATTTGGGCTTAACTTTCTCTATACGCTTCTCTCAGACCTCTGACAGTCTTCTGAAGAAGCATGACAATATTACCGTCTTTGCAGTTAGCTCTGTCAGAGTTTCTTTCTGGGAGGGTAGCTATCTTTATTTAGAAACAGTCCTTGATAAGTTTTGAGCGATAAAAGTGAGACTCCTAAGGCAGGTGTTGCACAGGCTGAAGGAAAGTGCAGAGAAAGCAAACTTGCTCTGCATTGGATATAAGGTGAAAAATGAGAGTGTGCGATGAAGGAGAAGAAAGAGAGAATGAGGAGAGAAGACAATGAGATTGGAAAAGTCCCCAGCACTATGGCTATTGGGGACTGAAAAGACTTCCAAAAATAGAGATATCTGCTATTCAGTTTGAAGTTTCTTTTATTGCTGTAATGGAAATCTTGTCTCCCCATAGTCATGGCTTCAGTAAAGTCTACCTCTATAAATGTAAATTGCCTTGAGTGAGTGAATTTTTGGAGACCAAGGAACTGATTGAGTTTCGCATTGGGTTTGATGAAATAGTGAATTGGGAGATAATGCATTAGCTGAAGTAACAGGAATTTAGAGGCAGAGGTATGGTAAGGACTGCTAAGTGATTACCAATATCCCTCCTTTCTTTTCCTGTCATAAAAAAAAAAAAAAAAAACAAAAAAACACTGCTATGTTTTATCTGGGAATATTTCTGTCCAGGTAGAGACTGCACTTTTTCTCTTCTTCTTCTTCTTCTTCTTCTTCTTCTTCTTCTTCTTCTTCTTCTTCTTCTTCTTCTTCTTCTTCTTCTTCTTCTTCTTCTTCTTCTTCCTTCTTCTTCCTTCTTCTTCCTTCTTCTTCCTTCTTCCTTCTCCTTCTTCTCCTTCTCCTTCTTCTCCTCCTTCTCCTTCTTCTTCTTCTTTTTGAGATGGAGTCTCACTCTGTTGCCCAGGCTGGAGTGCAATGGCATGATCTTGGGTCACTGCAACCTCTGCCTCCCAGGTTCAAGCAATTCTCATACCTCAGCCTCCCAAGTAGCTGGGATTACAGGTTCCCGCCACTGTGCCTGACAAATTTTTGCATTTTTAGTAGAAATAAATTTTACCATGTTGGCCAGGCTGGTCTTGAACTCCTGACCTCAGGCAATCCACCCACCTTGGACTCCCAAAGCGTTGGGATTATATGCATGAGACATCGCGCCCAGCCAAGCCTGCATTTTCAAGCCTGTTAAAAAGTGTCAGCATGTAACTTAAGATGGTTAATACATGTGTAGAAATGATACGTATTTCTTTTAGGCTGTGCCTTTAAAGGAAACGAGCAAACATTCCCCTGCCATTTTCCCATTTTTGCTGACTAGTAAATAATGGAAGAGCTGGAGCAGACACCTTGGACCCAAATATGGGAGGCACATGTTGAGGACGATAGAGCCATCTTACTAATTCTTGCTTGCCAACATCTGGACTGTTATATGAGAGAAAAATGAAATTTTAGATGCCATAAGTTGCAAAAGCACTATTATTTTATGTAACCTCAAGAATAAAAACATACATACCCAGTTACACTATGACGTAATGCTTGAATGCCGTTGATTATAAAACACATTTCCATTTCAGAATTGTTTACAAGTGAAAATTTTGTATTTTAAAGCAATACATTTCTTGTTTAAGCCACTGCACCTGGGATTCATTGTTAGTGGTTTATGCTATATTCCACCTAACATAGAATTTGCTATCAGAAGTGGGGTGCTGTCATAACACAACCCAAAATAAGTGGATTAGTGGTTGGGCAGCAGGAGGGAAAGAAAAACATTGCAGGCTGAGAATCTGGTGACTCCTGTTATATCCTGACAAAATATTCAGAAAAATGTTCTCTAATAAAACTTTGGAAGACAGACTGCATGATGCTAGATCAAGAAACTTTAGTGAAACTGGTTGGAAAAGTCAGAATGTTGATGCAGTCTAGAAATTTCTTATCACTTTTAGATTGATGACATCAGTCCAGTTATAAAAGGTGACTCATATTCTAAAGGGGCAGCTTTAGCAAATGATAATGCTTTAGCCCAAGACTTTCCCATCACTTGCCGGCAAGACTTCCGATCCAAATGGTGAGAGCTAATCCAGAAGCAAAAATCAGATTAAGGGTGCTGGCTTCCAACCAAATCTATTTTTTCAGGTGGTCCCAAAGAAGCTATAATTAATGAGAAAATGAGAAAGAGAGAGCAAGAATGAGAGAAAGAGAAACAGAGAGAGAGAGAGTTGGAGCACAAAGACCAGTACATGTAAGATCAGTTTTGTTTTGTTGTTGTTGTTGTTTTTGTTTCAAAAAACCCTGTTTGGATGAACTCTTTGGCTGCAGTTAAATATATATGGAACAAATGGAACCAAATAGCCAGAAGCATAAAAATATTTTTGAGAAATGTCATTGCCAAAAACCCACAAGTCTGGTCTCCAAAAGCCTCTTATTCTTCTATCCCTCAAACAACCCCAACGGTATTAGTCCATTTGCATACTGCTACGAAGAAAAACCCGAGACTGGGTAATTTATAAAGAAAAAGGGGTTTAATGGACTCCCAGTTCCACATGGCTACGGAGGCCTCACAATCATGGCAGATGGCAAAGGAGGAGCAAAGGCACATCTTATATGGTGGCAGGCAAGAGCGTATGTGCAAGGAAACTGCCCTTTTATAAAACCATCGGATCTCGTGAGACTTATTCACTATCACAAGAACAGCACAGGAAAACCTGCCCCAATGACTCAATTACCTCCCACTGGGTCCCTCCCATGACACATGGGGATTATGGGAGCTACAATTGAAGATGAGATTTGGGTAGGGACACAGCCAAACCACATCACCAACCCTCCAAATATACCCCAAGCAGGAAATAAGTTACAATAGTGGTACAGCTCTCAAGTCGAGCTTGGTCTTCAATACTCACTTTATATGTGAAAAGTGAGAATAATGGAGAAGGAAAAACTTCTAAGTAGGCAGAAGCAGGATCAAATTAAGGAAATTTATCCATTTAGGGAAGGGAGAATTTGGTAATTGACAAATGACTGCAGTGTTTTTCCCTTTTTCTTTACCTAATGGGAGTTTTAAATTGCAGTTCATTTGTTTCTACTCCATCATTGTAGACTGTGTGTGTGTGTGTGTGTGTGTGTGTGTGTGTGTGTGTGTGTATGTGGAAGTGGAAGATAACTCTCCACTAGACCAAGAGGAACCCTATTTAGACTTGATGGAAAAGACTGCTCCTCATGGAAGAGCCCAGACTTGGAGCTAGATGCAGTAACTAGATGGAATGTTGGGCTGAATTCCTCAGGAATGGGAAAAGTATGTTCCATTTGTAGGGGGGAAAAAAGGTGTGAATGGATATCTGAGTGGCTAGAGACAGGATCCGATAGTGACTGCTGATTGTCCTCCAGCATCCATTTTTTCTTTCCTTTATGCATAGAATTTCCTTTTTGTAGTTTGATCTATGTCAGCCCAGGTAATGACTCCCATTCCAAGTCTTTTGCAGCTAGCTGTGCAGTGAGATGAGTTCTTGGCAATGGGGTATGAGCAGAAATAAGGAATACATTTCCGCACTATGCCTTTTTAAAAATTATACTTGATGTTCTAGGGTACATGTGCACAATGTGCAGGTTTGTTACATGTGTATACATGTGCCATGGTGGTGTGCAGGACCCATTAACTCATCATTTACATTAGGTATATCTCCTAATGCTATCCCTCCCCGCTCCTCCCACCCCACAACAAGCCCTGGTGTGTGATGTTCCCTTTCTGTGTCCAAGTGGTCTCATTGTTCAATTCCCACCTACGAGTGAGAACATGCAGTGTTTGGTTTTCTGTTCTTGCGATAGTTTGCTGAGAATGATGGTTTCCAGCTGCATCCATGTCCCTACAAAGGACATGAACTCATCCCTTTTTATGGCTGCATAGTATTCCATGGTGTATATGTGCCACATTTTCTTTTTTCTTTTTTTTTTTTCAAATTATTCAAAATTGCCATTTTATTTTATTTTATTTTTTTTAATTTATTTATTATTATTAAACTTCAAGTTGTAGGGTACATGTGCACAACGTGCAGGTTTGCTACATAAGTATACTTGTGCCATGTTGGTGTGCTGCACCCATCAACTCGTCATTTACATCAGGTATAACTCCCAATGCAATCCCTCCCCCCTCCCCCCTCCCCATGATAGGCCCCGGTGTGTGATGTTCCCCTTCCCGAGTCCAAGTGATCTCATTGTTCAGTTCCCACCTACGAGTGAGAACATGCGGTGTTTGGTTTTCTGTTCTCGTGATAGTTTGCTAAGAATGATGGTTTCCAGCTGCATCCATGTCCCTACAAAGGACACAAACTCATCCTTTTTTATGGCTGCATAGTATTCCATGGTGTATATGTGCCACATTTTCTTAATCCAATCTGTCACTGATGGACATTTGGGTTGATTCCAAGTCTTTGCTATTGTGAATAGTGCTGCAATAAACATACGTGTGCATGTGTCCTTATAGCAGCATAATTTATAATCCTTTGGGTATATACCCAGTAATGGGATGGCTGGGTCATATGGTACATCTAGTTCTAGATCCTTGAGGAATCGCCATACTGTTTTCCATAATGGTTGAACTAGTTTACACTCCCACCAACAGTGTAAAAGTGTTCCTATTTCTCCACATCCTCTCCAGCACCTGTTGTTTCCTGACTTTTGAATGATCGCCATTCTAACTGGTGTGAGATGGTATCTCATTGTGGTTTTGATTTGCATTTCTCTGATGGCCAGTGATGATGAGCATTTTTTCATGTGTCTGTTGGCTGTATGAATGTCTTCTTTTGAGAAATGTCTGTTCATATCCTTTGCCCACTTTTGGATGGGGTTGTTTGTTTTTTTCTTGTAAATTTGTTTGAGTTCTTTGTAGGTTCTGGATATTAGGCCTTTGTCAGATGAGTAGATTGCAAAAATTTTCTCCCATTCTGTAGGTTGCCTGCTCACTCTGATGGTAGTTTCTTTTGCTGTGCAGAAGCTCTTTAGTTTGATGAGATCCCATTTGTCAATTTTGGCTTTTGCTGCCGTTGCTTTTGGTGTTTTAGACATGAAGTCTTTGCCCATGCCTATGTCCTGAATGGTACTACCTAGGTTTTCCTCTAGGATTTTTATGGTATTAGGTCTAACATTTAAGTCTCTAATCCATCTTGAATTAATTTTCGTATAGGGAGTAAGGAAAGGATCCAGTTTCAGCTTTCTACTTATGGCTAGCCAGTTTTCCCAGCACCATTTATTAAATAGGGAATCCTTTCCCCATTTCTTGTTTCTCTCAGGTTTGTCAAAGATCAGATGGCTGTAGATGTGTGGTATTATTTCTGAGGACTCTGTTCTGTTCCATTGGTCTATATCTCTGTTTTGGTACCAGTACCATGCTGTTTTGGTTACTGTAGCCTTGTAGTATAGTTTGAAGTCAGGTAGCGTGATGCCTCCAGCTTTGTTCTTTTGACTTAGGATTGTCTTGGAGATGCGGGCTCTTTTTTGGTTCCATATGAACTTTAAAGCAGTTTTTTCCAATTCTGTGAAGAAGCTCATTGGTAGCTTGATGGGGATGGCATTGAATCTATAAATTACCTTGGGCAGTATGGCCATTTTCACGATATTGATTCTTCCTATCCATGAGCATGGTATGTTCTTCCATTTGTTTGTGTCCTCTTTGATTTCACTGAGCAGTGGTTTGTAGTTCTCCTTGAAGAGGTCCTTTACATCCCTTGTAAGTTGGATTCCTAGGTATTTTATTCTCTTTGAAGCAATTGTGAATGGAAGTTCATTCCTGATTTGGCTCTCTGTTTGACTGTCACTGGTGTATAAGAATGCTTGTGATTTTTGCACATTAATTTTGTATCCTGAGACTTTGCTGAAGTTGCTGATCAGCTTAAGGAGATTTTGGGCTGAGACAATGGGGTTTTCTAAATATACAATCATGTCGTCTGCAAACAGGGACAATTTGACTCCTTCTTTTCCTAACTGAGTCCCCTTGATTTCTTTCTCTTGCCTGATTGCCCTAGCCAGAACTTCCAACACTATGTTGAATAGGAGTGGTGAGAGAGGGCATCCCTGTCTTGTGCCAGTTTTCAAAGGGAATTTTTCCAGTTTTTGCCCATTCAGTATGATATTGGCTGTGGGTTTGTCATAAATAGCTCTTATTATTTTGAGGTACGTTCCATCAATACCGAATTTATTGAGCGTTTTTAGCATGAAGGGCTGTTGAATTTTGTCAAAAGCCTTTTCTGCATCTATTGAGATAATGATGTGGTTCTTGTCTTTGGTTCTGTTTATATGCTGGATTATGTTTATTGATTTGCGAATGTTGAACCAGCCTTGCATCCCAGGGATGAAGCCCACTTGATCATGGTGGATAAGCTTTTTGATGTGCTGCTGAATCCGGTTTGCCAGTATTTTATTGAGGATTTTTGCATCGATGTTCATCAGGGATATTGGTCTAAAATTCTCTTTTTTTGTTGTGTCTCTGCCAGGCTTTGGTATCAGGATGATGTTGGCCTCATAAAATGAGTTAGGGAGGATTCCCTCTTTTTCTATTGATTGGAATAGTTTCAGAAGGAATGGTACCAGCTCCTCCTTGTACCTCTGGTAGAATTCAGCTGTGAATCCATCTGGTCCTGGACTTTTTTTGGTTGGTAGGCTATTAATTATTGCCTCAATTTCAGAGCCTACTATTGGTCTATTCAGGGATTCAACTTCTTCCTGGTTTAGTCTTGGAAGAGTGTAAGTGTCCAGGAAATTATCCATTTCTTCTAGATTTTCCAGTTTATTTGCGTAGAGGTGTTTATAGTATTCTCTGATGGTAGTTTGTATTTCTGTGGGGTCGGTGGTGATATCCCCTTTATCATTTTTAATTGCGTCGATTTGATTCTTCTCTCTTTTCTTCTTTATTAGTCTTGCTAGTGGTCTGTCAATTTTGTTGATCTTTTCAAAAAACCAACTCCTGGATTCATTGATTTTTTGGAGGGTTTTTTGTGTCTCTATCTCCTTCAGTTCTGCTCTGATCTTAGTTATTTCTTGCCTTCTGCTAGCTTTCGAATGTGTTTGCTCTTGCTTCTCTAGTTCTTTTAGTTGCGATGTTAGAGTGTCAATTTTAGATCTTTCCTGCTTTCTCTTGTGGGCATTTAGTGCTATAAATTTCCCTCTACACACTGCTTTAAATGTGTCCCAGAGATTCTGGTATGTTGTATCTTTGTTCTCATTGGTTTCAAAGAACATCTTTATTTCTGCCTTCATTTCGTTATGTACCCAGTAGTCATTCAGGAGCAGGTTGTTCAGTTTCCATGTAGTTGAGCGGTTTTGATTGAGTTTCTTAGTCCTGAGTTCTAATTTGATTGCACTGTGGTCTGAGAGACAGTTTGTTATAATTTCTGTTCTTGTACATTTGCTGAGGAGTGCTTTACTTCCGATTACGTGGTCAATTTTGGAGTAAGTACGATGTGGTGCTGAGAAGAATGTATATTCTGTTGATTTGGGGTGGAGAGTTCTATAGATGTCTATTAGGTCTGCTTGCTGCAGAGATGAGTTCAATTCCTGGATATCCTTGTTAACTTTCTGTCTCGTTGATCTGTCTAATGTTGACAGTGGAGTGTTGAAGTCTCCCATTATTATTGTATGGGAGTCTAAGTCTCTTTGTAAGTCTCTAAGGACTTGCTTTATGAATCTGGGTGCTCCTGTATTGGGTGCATATATATTTAGGATAGTTAGCTCTTCCTGTTGAATTGATCCCTTTACCATTATGTAATGGCCTTCTTTGTCTCTTTTGATCTTTGATGGTTTAAAGTCTGTTTTATCAGAGACTAGTATTGCAACCCCCGCTTTTTTGTGTTCTCCATTTGCTTGGTAAATCTTCCTCCATCCCTTTATTTTGAGCCTATGTATGTCTCTGCGTGTGAGATGGGTCTCCTGAATACAGCAGACTGATGGGTCTTGACTCTTTATCCAGTTTGCCAGTCTGTGTCTTTTAATTGGAGCATTTAGTCCATTTACATTTAAGGTTAAGATTGTTATGTGTGAACTTGATCCTGCCATTATGATATTAACTGGTTATTTTGCTCGTTAGTTGATGCAGTTTCTTCCTAGCCTTGATGGTCTTTACATTTTGGCATGTTTTTGCAATGGCTGGTACCGGTTGTTCCTTTCCATGTTTAGTGCTTCCTTCAGGGTCTCTTGTAAGGCAGGCCTAGTGGTGACAAAATCTCTAAGCATTTGCTTATCTGTAAAGGATTTTATTTCTCCTTCACTTATGAAACTTAGTTTGGCTGGATATAAAATTCTGGGTTTAAAATTCTTTTCTTTAAGAATGTTGAATATTGGCCCCCACTCTCTTCTGGCTTGAAGAGTTTCTGCCGAGAGATCTGCTGTTAGTCTGATGGGCTTCCCTTTGTGGGTAACCCGACCTTTCTCTCTGGCTGCCCTTAAGATTTTTTCCTTCATTTCAACTTTGGTGAATCTGGCAATTATGTGTCTTGGAGTTGCTCTTCTCGAGGAGTATCTTTGTGTGCCACATTTTCTTAATCCAGTCAGTCATTGATGGACATTTGGGTTCGTTCCAAGTCTTTGCCATTGTGAATAGTGCTGTAATAAACATACATGTGCATGTGTCTTTATAGCAGCATAATTTATAATCCTTTGGGTATATACCCAGTAATGGGATGGCTGGGTCAAGTGGTATTTCTAGTTCTAGATCCTTGAGGAATCGCCACACTGTCTTCCACAATGGTTGAACTAGTTTACAGTCCCACCAACAGTGTAAAAGTGTTCCTATTTCTCCACATCCTCTCCAGCACCTGTTGTTCCCTGATATATTAATGATCACCATTCTAATTGGTATAAGATGGTATCTCATTGTGGTTTTGATTTGCATTTCTCTGATGACTAGTGATGATGAGAATTTTTTCATGTGTCTGTTGGCTGCATAAATGTCTTCTTTTGAGAAATATCTGTTCATATCTTTTGCCCACTTTTTTTTATGGGGTTGTTTGTTTTTTTCTTGTAAATTTGGTTGAGATCTTTGCTGGTTCTGGATATTAGGCCTTTGTCAGATGAGTAGATTGCAAAAATTTTCTCCCATTCTGTAGGTTGCCTGTTCACTCTGATGGTAGATTCGTTTGCTGTGCAGAAGCTCTTTAGTTTAATTAGATCCCATTTGTCAATTTTGGCTTTTGTTGCCATTGTTTTTGGTGTTTTAGACATGAAGTCCTTGCCCATGCCTATGTCCTGAATGGTATTGCCTGGGTTTTCTTCTAGGGTTCTTATAGTTTTATGTCTAACATTTAAGTCTCTAATCCATCTTGAATTAATTTTTATATAAGGTATAAAGAAGGGATCCAGTTTCAGCTTTCTACTTATGGCTAGCCAGTTTTCCCAGCACTGTTTATTAAATAGGGCATCTTTTCCCCATTTCTTGTTTTTGTCAGGTTTGTCAAAGATCAGATGGTTGTAGATGTGTGGTATTATTTCTGAGGGCTCTGTTCTGTTCCATTGGTCTATATTTCTGTTTTGGTACCAGTACCATGCTGTTTTGGTTACTGTAGCCTTGTAGTACAGTTTGAAGTCAGGAAGTGTGATGCCTCCAGCTTTGTTCTTTTGGCTTAAGAGTGTCTTGGCAATGTGGGCTCTTTTTTGGTTCCATATGAACTTTAAAGTAGTTTTTTCTAATTCTGTGAAGAAAGTCATTGGTAGCTTAATGGGGATAGCATTGAATCTATAAATTACCTTGGGCAGTATGGCCATTTTCATGATATTGATTCTTCCTATCCATGAGCATGGAATATTCTCCCATTTGTTTGTGTCCTCTTTTATTTCGTTGAGCAGTGGTTTGTAATTCTCCTTGAAGAGTTCCTTCACATCCCTTGTAAGTTGGATTCCTAGGTATTTTATTCTCTTTGAAGCAATTGTGAATGGAAGTTCACTCATGATTTGGCTCTCTGTTAGTCTGTTATTGGTGTATAAGAATGCTTGTGATTTTTGCACATTGATTTTGTATCCTGAGATTTTGCTGAAGTTTTTTTTATCAGCTTAAGGAGATTTTGGGCTAAAATGATGTGGTTTTCTAAATATACAATCATGTCATCTGCAAACAGGGACATTTTGACTTCCTCTTTTCCTAATTGAATATCCTTTATTTCTTTCTCTTGCCTGATTGCCCTGGTTAGAACTTTCAACACTATGTTGAATAGGAGTGGTGAGAGAGGGCATCCCTGTCTTGTGCCAGTTTTCAAGGGGAATGCTTCCAGTTTTTGCCCATTCAGTATGATATTGGCTGTGGGTTTGTCATAAATAGTGCTTATTATTTTGAGATATGATCCATCAATACCAAATTTATTGAGCATTTTTAGCATGAAAGGCTGTTGAATTTTGTCAAAGGCCTTTTCTGCATCTATTGAGATAATCATGTGGTTTTTGTCTTTGGTTCTGTTTATATGATGGATTACGTTTATTGATTTGCATATGTTGAACCAGCCTTGCATCCCAGGGATGAAGCCCACTTGATCATGGTGGATAAGCTTTCTGATGTGCTGCTGGATTCAGTTTGCCAGTATTTTATTGAGGATGTTTGCATAGATGTTCATCAGAGATATTGGTCTAAAATTCTCTTTTTTTTGTTGTGTCTCTGCCACGCTTTGGTATCAGGATGATGTTGGCCTCATAAAATGAGTTAGGGAGGACTCCCTCTTTTTCTATTGATTGGAATAATTTCAGAAGGAATGGTACCAGCTCTTCCTTGTACCTCTGGTAGAATTTGGCTGTAAATCTGTATGATCTTGGACTTTTTTTGGTTGGTAGGCTATTAATTATTGCCTCAATTTCAGAGCCTGTTATTGGTCTATTCAGGGATTCAACTTCTTCCTGGTTAATCTTGGGAGATTGTATGTGTCCAGGAATTTATCCATTTCTTCTAAGTTTTCTAGTTTATCTGCGTAGAGGTGTTTATAGTATTCTCTGATAGTAGTCTGTATTTCTGTGGGGTTGGTGGTGATATCCCCTTTATCATTTTTTATTGTGTCTATTTGATTCTTCTCTCTTTTCTTCTTTATTAGTCTTGCTAGGGGTCTATCAATTTTGTTTATCTTTTCAAAAAAGCAGCTCCTGGATTCATTGATTTTTTGAAGGGATTTTTGTGTCTCTATCTCCTTCAGTTCTGCTCTGATCTCAGTTATTTCTTGCCTTCTGCTAGCTTTTGAATGTGTTTGTTCTTGCTTTTCTAGTTCTTTTAATTGTGATGTTAGGGTGTCAATTTTAGATCTTTCCTGCTTTCTCCTGTGGGCATTTACTGCTATAACTTTCCCTCTACACACTGCATTAAATGTGTCCCAGAGATTCTGGCATGTTGTATCTTTGTTCTCATTGGTTTCAAAGAACATCTTTATTTCTGCCTTCATTTCGTTATATACCCATTAGTCATTCAGGAGCAGGTTGTTCAGTTTCCATGTCGTTGAGCGGTTTTCAGTGAGTTTCTTAATCCTGAGTTCTAGCTTGATTGCACTGTGGTCTGAGAGACAGTTTGTTATAATTTCTGTTCTTTTACATTTGCTGAAGAGTGCTTTACTTCCAACTATGTGGTCAATTTTGGAATAATGCACTATGCCTTTATAAGGCATAGACATGAGCTTTGTGTGTTAGTTCCCTCTTCCTACTTTCTGGGATGCAGATATGATGGCAGGAGCTGGACCAGTCACCTTGAACTTAGGCATGTAATCTCAGGCATTGAAGATGACTGAGTAGCTTTACCTTGTTTGTTCTGGAAATCTCTGGACCATTGCTTAGGAGAGCATAAACTTCTCTTGTGTTTAAGCCATTGCTGTTTTGAGCCTCTTTATTATAGCACCTTAGACTGAACCCCAAGTAATATAAGCAGTAACCAACCCAAGAATGCACAGAAATCTTGTGGAGAGCTTCTGAATTAGAGAGTCAAGCCAAATCTTACCTATATTTCAAGGGGGAAATGAGGAGAGAAGATAAGATCTAGATCTACTATAGGCCTTCCACTTCCCAGAACAGACCAGAAGACATAGACAGGAAATAGAGATGCTAATATTGCCACAGCAGCTTCTGCCCCAAAATCTGGCCAGGAGGCAATGTGAATATCACCCTGTCCAAAGATGTGGGTAATTTTTACATGTTTGTTCAGTGTTATCAGACTCCTTTCTGATATTATTGCTTAAAGCCAATACTTAACTACTGGCATAGAGAGGAAGAGAGGCCAAAACACATATTTTCCCCCCAACAGAAAATTTAAGAGTTTTTAAACAGAGAGATGCAAAATACATTTCAAACTTTGTCAGTCACTGGACTAAACTGAGAAAGTTATGTTGTGGGTTTCTTGAGAGGTCTCATACAAAATAACAATGGATATGTGTTAGGATTCTTGGCACAATCTTTTTGTGGGAATCACCTGGACGCTCTACTAGACGCATGCAAATAGGAAAATGTAGCTTTCTTTGCTGGCTCCAGCCAGGCTCGGTCAGAGGCATTCATAAGGGCAACTGATGCAGGCTGAGAATATGGGCATTGAATAAAAGCTGAGCCAATTTCTTATATCCTCATTTACTCACAGAAACATGGATGTTTTAAATCCAGACAAGCCTTGACCAATCACCTGGTTCTCATTTTACATTCATGGAAAACTGAAGTGACTTGACTATTAGAGACAGCAGTAGAGTGGAACGTGGTCTCCTGATATCCAGATCATTGTTCTTTATTTTATTATTGTTAAATTTTTAGTTGACACGTAATCATTGTACATATTTGTGGGATACAGAGTATGGTTCAATACATGTGTATAATCAGGGTAATTTACATATCTGTAGCTTCAAATATTTATCATTTCTTTGTGTTGGGAACATTCAAGATCCTCTCTTCTGGCTATTTGAAAAAATACAAGGAATTATTTTAACTATTATCACCCTGCAGTGCTATAGAAAACTGGAACTCATTTCTCTGATCTAGTTGTAATTTCATGTCTATTAACCAGCTTCTCTGTATCTTCCCTTCCCCCTTCCCTTCCTATCGTCTAATGACCACAATTCTACTCTCTACTTCTATGTGCTTAACTTCTTATGAGTGATTCTATGTCTGACTTATTTTATTTAACATAATGTCCTCCAGGCTCGGCCATATTGTGGTGAATGTCAGGATTTCATTCTTTTTTATATCCAATATCTGATAGTATTCTACTGTGTACACAGAAAAGGCACACTACATTTTCTTTATCCATTCATCTGTTGACAGGTGAATGGGTCAATTCCATATCTTGGCTACTGTAAATAATATGGCAATAAACATGAGGGTGCATATCTCTTCAATACATTGATTTCCTTTCTTTTGGATAAATACCCAGTAGTGGAATTGTTGAATAATACAGTAGTTCTATTTTTAGTTTTTTGAGGGATGTCCATACTGTTTTCCACAGTGGCTGTACTAATTTATATTCCCACCAACAATGTGTAAGAGTTTTCTTTTCTCAGTATCCTTGTCAGCATTTGCTATTTTTTTGTCTTTCTTATAATAAGCACTCTCACTGGGGTAAGATGATATCTCATTGTGGTTTTGATTTGCATTTCCCTGATGATTAGTGAGGTTAAACACTTTTTTTTTCAAATACTTGTTGGTCATTTGTATGTTTTCATTTGAGAAAGATCTATTCAGATCCTTTCCCCATTTTTAGACTGGATTATTTGTATTTTTTTTTGTTGTTGTTTGAATTTCTTATATATTCTAGATATTAGTCTCTTGTCGGATAAATAGATTGCAAATATTTTCTCTTATTCTATAGGTTGTCTCTTCAGTCTGTTGATTGCTTCCTTGCCTATGCAGAAACTTTTTAGAGTGATATAGTCTCATTTATCTATTTTTGTTTTTGTTGCCTGTGCTTTTGAAGTCTCACTCATAAAATCTTTATCTAGACTAATGTCCTGAAGCATGTCTCCTATGTTTTCTTCTTAGAGTTTAATAGTTGGGGGTCTTACATTTAAATCTTTTGTGCATTTTGAGTGGATTTTTGTATATGGTGAGGGATAGAAATCTAATTTCATTGATATCCAGTTTTTCCATCACCATTTATTGAAGAAGCTGTCCTTTCCTCAATGCATTTTCTTGGTGCCTTTGTTAAAAAGCAGTTGGCTGTGAATGCATTGACTTATTTCTGGGTTCTCTATTCTGTTTCTTTGGTCTACATGTCTGTTTCTGTACTATTACCATACTATTTTGGTTACTATAGCCTTGTAGTATGTTTTAAAGTCAGGTAATGTGATGCCTCCAGCTTTGTTCTTTTTGCTCAGTATTGCTTTGGCTATTCACAGTTAATGGTTTCATACACATTTTAGGAGTTTCTTTTTTCTGTTTCTGTGAAGAATGCCATTGGTATTTTGATAAAGACTGCATTGAATTTGTAGATATCTTTGGATAGCATCATCATTTTAAGAATATTAATTATTCCATTCCATGAACATCAGATATTTTTCTGTTTGCTTGTGCCCTCTACAAGTTCAGTGGTTGTTTTTTTAGATTCCTTTTATGCAACAAAGTTCCATCAAAGCCAGTTTTAAAAAGCTAGTGAAAACTAATTATTCTTGCTGCACTTTATACAAATAATCAGGCCAAGTATATAAACCAAATTGGTCTTTTTTTAAAAAAATTTATTTCCATAGGTTTTAGGGGAAACAGGTGGTATTCAGTTACATGAATAACTTCTTTACTGGTGATTTGTGAGATTTTGGTACACCTATCACTTAAGCAGTATACACTGAACCCAGTTTGAATTTCAGTATTTTGTAGTTTTTGTTGTAGAGATCTTTAACCTCATCAGATAAATTTATTCCTTGGTATTTTTTGTTTTTTGGAGCTATTGTAAATGGGATTACTTTCTTAATTTCTTTTTCAGCTAGTTCATTATTGGCATATAGAAACATTACCAATTTTTGTAAGTTGATTTTGTATCTTGCAACTTTACTGAATTTGTTAGTTTTAAGAAAGTTTTTGGTGGAGTCTTTAGATTTTTTTTAATATGTAAGATTATATCATCTGCAAAGAGAGACAATTTGACTTCTTTTCCAATTTGAATGCTCTTCATGCTTTTTCTTTAGCCAGAACAGATTGATCTGGCTAGAACTTCCAGTACTATGTTGGATAAGAGCAGTGAAAGTTCTTGTTCCAGATCTTAGATGTCTTGTTCCAGCTCTTAGATGAAAGCTTTCAATGTTTCCCCATTCCATATAATGTTAGCTGTGGGTTTGTCATATATGGTCTTTATTGTGTGAGGTGTATTCCTTCTATACCAATTTGTTGAAAGTTTTTATCCTGAAGGGATGTTGAATTTTATCACAGTCTTTTTCAACATCTATTGAGATGATCATATGTTTTTTGTTCTTCATTTTCAGATGTGATGTATTGCATTTATTGATTTGTATATGTTGAACCATCCTTGCATTCCTGAGTTAAATCTCACCTGATTATGGTGTGTTAGCTTTTCGATATACTGCTGAATTTGGTTTGCTAGTATTTTGTTGAGGATTTTTTTGCAGCTACATTCATCAGGCATAATGGTCTGTTTTGTGTATTTGTTGTTGTATCCTTTTCTGATTTTGGTATAAAGGTGATGCTGGCTTGTAAAATGAATTAGAAAGAATTCCCTACTCTTAAATTTTTTGGAATAGTTTGGAAATAATTGATGTTAGTTCTTCTTTAAAAGTTTGCTAGAATTCAAAAGTAAGGCCATTCTGTTGTGGACTTTTCTTTGTTGGGAAACTTCTTATTCCTGATTCAATCTTGGTACTTGTTATTGGCCTGTTCGGGTATTCTATTTCTTCCTAGTTCAATTTTGGTAGCTTATGTGTGACCAGATATTTATTCATTTTCTCTAGGTTTTCTAATTTGTTGGCATATAGTTATTCAAGTAGCCTTTAATTATCCTTTGTATTTCTGTGGTATCAGTTGTAATGTCCCCTTTTTCATTTCTGATTTTATTTATTTGGATCTTCTCTCATTTTTCTAGTCTAGCTAGTGGTTTGTTGATTTTGTTTATTTTTTCAAAAAATGACTTTTTTGTTGATCTTTTGTATTTGGGGGGCTCTATTTCATTTAGTTCTGGTCTCATCTTTATTGTTTCCTTCTTTCTCCCAATTTGGGGTTTGGTTTGTTCTTGCATTTCTAGATCCTTAGGTGTACTGTTAGGTTGTTTATTTGAAATCTCTGCTTTTTTGATGTAGGCATTTACTGCTATAAAATTCCCTCTTAGTACTGATTTTGCTATAACCTTAGATTTTGGTATGTTGTGTTTCTATTCTCATTTGTTTCAAGAATTTTAAAATTTCCTTCTTAATTTCTTCATTCACTCATTGGTTATTCAGGAAGATATTTGTTAATTTCCATGTATTTATCCTGTTTCCAAAGTTCCTCTTGTTAGTGATTTCTAGTTTTAGTCCATTGTGGTCTGAGAAGATACTTTATATAATTTTAATTTTAAAAAGCTTATTGAGACTTGTTTTGTGGCCCATCATATGATCTATCCTGGAGAACATTCCATATGCTGCTGAAAAGAATGTGTATTCTGTAGCTGTTGGATAAAATGTTCTGTAAATGTCTGTTCAGTCCATCTGGTTTACAATGAAGTTTATGTTTAATTTTTTAAAAAATTTACTGTCCAGATGTGTTCAATGCTGAAAGTGGTGTGTTGAAGTCCCTCACTGCTATTGTATTGGAGTCTATTTCTACCTTTAGATCTAATAATATTTTCTTTATATATGAGTGTGCTCTGGTGTTGGGTGTACACTTATTTAGAATTGCTATATATTTTTGCTGAGTTGATCCCTTTATCATTGACCTTCTTTGTCTCTTTTTATGTTTTTGATATAAAGCCTATTTTGTCTGATATAAGCATAGCAATTACTGCTTGCTTTTGGTTTCTGTTTGTGTGGAATATCATATTCCATCCCTTCACTTTCAGGCTCTGTCTTTACAGGTGAAGTGAGTTTCTTATAGGCATTGTATAGTTAGGGATTTAAACAAAATTCATTTAGCTGGCCTTAGCCTATCTTTTCTTTTTTTTTTTTTTTGAATGGAGTCTTGCTCTGTTGCCAGGCTGGAGTGCAGTGGCGCTGCAACCTCCACCTCCCGGGTTCAAGCCATTCCTCTGCCTCAGCCTCCCAAGTAACTGGGACTACAGCCATGTGCCACCACACCTGACTAATTTTTTTGGTGTTTTAGTAGAGACAGGGTTTCACCATGTTGGCCAGGATGGTCTTGATCTCCTGACCTCATGATCCACCTGCCTCAGCCTCCCAAAGTGCTGGGATTACAGGGGTGAGCCACCATGCCCGGCCAGCCTATCTTATAGTTAGGGAATTTAATTCATTTACATTCAAGGTTATTATTGATAAGTAAGAATGTGCACCATTTTGTTAATTATTTTCTGGCTGTTTTGCATATCTTTTGTTCCTTTATTATTCTCCTAGTGTTTATCTTTGTGGTTTGGTGATTTACTGTGGTAATAATATTTGATTCCTTCCTTTTTCTAATTTCTGTATCTGCTCTACCAGTGAGTTTTGTACTTTTGTGTGTTTTTTTCTGTTTTTATAAGGTAGATATTGTTCTTTCACTTCCAGAAGTAGAATTTTTGTAGGGACAGTCTTTTAAGTGATTAATTCCCTCAGAGTTTGCTTGTCTGGGAAAGACTTTATTTCTCCTTCATTTCTGAGAGATAACTTTACTAGGAATAGTAGTCTTGTTTTACAATGTTCTTTCAGCACTTGGAATATATCATTTCATTCTTTCCTGGCCTCTAACGTTTTGCTGAGAAATCTGCTGTTAGTCTGATGATAATTCCCTTATGTTTGACTTGATGCTTTTCTGTTTTTGTTTTAGAATTCTCTCTTTATCTTCATCTTTTCACACCTTAACTATAATGTATCTCAGAGAGGTCCTTTGTGGACCTATTGGGGATATTTAAGCTCCCTGTATCTGGATGTCTATATCTCTCACAAGACTTGGGAACTTTTCAGCTATTATTTTATTAGTTATTTTTCTATGACTTTGCCTATCCCTTCTGAAACTTCCATTATGCAAATATTTATGTGTGTAATGATGTCCTTATGTCCCATAGGGTTTCCTTATTCTTTTGTATTGTCTGTTTCTTTGTTTTTGTCTGACTGGGTTATTTTAAAAACCATCCTTCAAGTTCAGATATTCTTTCTTCTATTTGAGCTCTTCCATTGTTGAAATGTTTAAATTTTTTTTTATTTCATTAATTAAATTCTTAAGTTCCAAGATTTCTATCTGGTTCTTTTTAGTAATATCTATCTCTGTTGAATTTCTTATTCAGATCATGAATTGTTTTCCTGATTGGGTTGAACTATTTGTTTTCTTATATCTCACTGAATTTCCTTAAGATCATTATATTTCATTCATTTTCAGGCATTTCATAGATTTCCTTATCTTTGAGGTCTGTTACTGGAAAATTATTGTTTTCCTTTGTAAGTGTTACATTTCCTTGCTTTTTTATATTTCTTGTGTCCTTATGTTGATATTTGCGCATCTGGCAGAACAGTCACTTCTTCCAATTCTACAGAGTTGCTTTCACAGGGAAAGACTTTTTCCTGTAGATGTGTTCTATACTGTAGGTTGGGTAGGCTGCTCTGGCTTTGATGCTACATGAGTGCAGTAGTGTCCGTATGATTTATTTGGCTGCAAGTGCCTCAGTGGCCTAGGCTGTGGTTGTTTGTGGAGGCTATGGCATGGTTTTGTTGAGGATGTTAACACTGGGTTGGCTGGTCCATGGGCCTTTTGGTAGCACATATGGGCATGCAGTATCCATGCTGGAGGTGGCAGCGTCATTGAGGGGAGCAGCAGCAAGCCATGGGTGGGCCATTTCTCTGGTCCCCAGGCAGGTGGTTCTCAGGTTCTGGAAGTGCACACATTGGCTCCCTGGGTTCTATGGGCAGCCTTTCTGCTGTGTGGGACTTCCTGTTCCCCAGGGTGTAGGGTGCTACATGAACTTGGGTGCTGGGTTCTCAGCTGTACCTCTGGGTCCAGCTGGTGTCACAATGCTGCAGACCTTTGGATGAATATGGTAAGATGTCAGTGAGTCCCAGGGATATGGAAATGTAAAGGCTATTGGGCCATCTGTCAGGTTGTACTCTGGTGGTTTCTTTGCTCTCAAAATGCTATTTTGCTGCAGCAGCCTAGTTCCTAGGGAGTGAGGATGACCAAGTGTGAATCTTCTTTCTGGAATAATGCAGCCACACTGGCTCCAGGTAGCTCCCCAGTACAGTATACTGGACTCAGGGCCTGTGAAGCCTGTGAGGACTCTCCTGTAGTTATGATTGTAGGTATCTGTGGTGAGAATGTGGATTTCTGGAGATCTTCTGCTTATCTTTTCCCTGGAATGGGGAATTCTTCTTGACTCTGAATTAATACTGGTTGCCTCTTTGCTTCCCTCTCTATGCTGCCATCATGAATTTCCATGCCTTAGAAGGTCTTTGTCACTTTCTTGCTGGATTCCAGTGTTTTTCCTTAGATACTCTATACAAGAGTTATCTATTTATTGTTTTGGATCTTTTCTGTGGAAGAGGCATGTGCTGGGAGCTTCTAGTCAGCCATCTTGATGACACAGACTACTGTTCTGCCTCACTTTGTCAATTTAGAACTTCCACTGGAGATCTTATCAGGGGAGAAATACATAGTATCTGGGGCTCCCATTAGGATTGTTGAGGGAGCTCTGAGTTGAATCTTTGACTCCATTTTAGACAAAGCTGCTACTCTTCAAGGTAGTGGCTATTTACTCACTGAACAAATATTTATAGAGATCAACTATGAGTCGAGTGCTATTGTAGATGCTGAGGATATATTAATACTATCAAACAGACACACTTCAGCCTGGGCAACACAGCAAGATGTCATCTCTAAAAAAAGAAAAGAAAAAGACATACATCTCTGCTCTCCTGGAACTTATGTAACAGTAAACACAATAAATAAATTATGCAGAATGTTAAAAGTGCAGTAGAAGAAAAGAAATCAGGTAGGGGGAATGGGAGTACCAGATTGAGGGTGGTGGTGTAATTTTAAATTGGGTGATCAGGATGGGCTTCAGTGAGAAGTTATTACTGCAAAGTCCTCAAGGAAGTGAGATAATGGACCATATGGATATTTCAGTGAGGAAGCATGTGGTTCAGGGAAAAGCCAGTTCAAAGGTCTTGAAGCAGGAGGGTAGCAGGCTAGTTAGTAGAATGTTAGCTTCTTGCACTCTTGGTAAATCGCCATGATTCTTTTAAAGAATCTCTCTCTCTCATCATGGATAATATTGTAAATAGTATTACTGTCTCCTTTACATGGTTTTCTTGCAACTACTATTACTAGCATATATCTGGCAGTGCTCCAAGTACTCTATATGGTTAATTCATTCAAACCTCAGAATAGTCTTTGGATTTAGGTAATATTATTATCTTTGTTTTACAAACTGGGGAATATAGAGATCAAACAATTGGTTTATGGTCACATAGAGATTAAAGGTCAGAGACAGGATTTGAGCCCAATGATTTTGGTACCCCAGGATTTTGGCAGGAGAGCCCATACTTTTTAACCATAATGCTCTAAGGTGTCCCACCAATCTGCTACTGATAGGACATGGTCTTTAGTCTATTCTTAGGTAGAGGTCAAAGTATTTGCTATGTCTTCTAATAATTAAATCCACATTTGGAGACTGACTCTAAGTATAATCCCCAGGGTGGAAGTGAATCTTCCATAAACAGAAATGGTTGCTTAAGAAAAAAATCCTATGTTTTCTTTAGAACAGAACATCCAAGTTACATGGGAATGTACCAAATGATTGTTGTGAATTGAAGTCAATTTGGCACCAACAGAAATAACCTTAGGAACAAAGTTGTATACAGTATGTTCTTACGGAAACCACAGTTAGAACACAGAGTAAACTGTTAAGGATAGATCCTTCTTTCTGGAGTTGCACTAGCTGTCTTTGGGTGGGGACAGCAAATTGTTTTGTTTATAAGATTTGTACATCAAAGCTAGATCTGCTTATACTTTAAAACCAAAAGGAGGAGAAAGACTTATTTTTAGCTATCTGAAATTTAAACCAAACCCAACACTGACATATGGATGTTTCAGACTGCACCATGTCAGAAAATTTCTCAGAGATGACATTAAACAACAATACATTATTGCAGCTGTAGAGAGTCAGTGAGATCCTCCTCTTATAACTTTGTTTAATAGCTATTGGGACACTGGGATAAAGACATTGTATTTTTCAGAACTAGAGAAGAGTGACTGAGATTGGGGTTGACCATGGCAACTAGGTTCAATCCCATGAGAGTGAGAATTTCACTATATCTTACAGAAACAGTTTTTGGTGCTTTAGGTTGGTCAATTGGCTGGCCGAAGGTTTAGCTACTACACTCTACTTACAAAAAAAGGTTTAATTTAAAAAATTTACGTATGTGTGTGTTGTAGATACTATACTTATTCATTTCGGGTAAGTTCAAAAACATACATTAATCTAAAAATATTCACCAGTAATCCCCAATCTCAAAAATAACCAATGAATATTTTGGGGTATACCTTTTGACCTAGATAGATATACAAGTATTGGACAGATGTAGAGCTAGGTAGAGATATACAGACCTGTCATACATACATCAAACAGATTTTTTTCACTCTACAAAAAAATGGGATGAAACCATCCATACTATTGAGTAACCTGTTTTTTAAATTTTAACGTTTTTCAGTGTGATATTTTACTTAGCATTTTCTTATGCCAGTAACTTTTTAACACCATCACTTTTACTTATATTCCATTTAAGTTCATGCATATTCCATGCTTTATTTGACTGACAACCTATTGTGATAGGTCCCCAAAGATCAACATGCCCTAATCCCTGGAATCTGTGAATATGTTAAATTACATGACAACTTCTTTTGTGCAGATAGAATTAAGGTTACTCATCTTAAGGCAGGGAGAGTTTCTTGGGTTTTGAGATGGGCCCAATGTAATCAAATGGCATTTCACAATGAAAGAAGGAGGCAGAAGCACAGGTCAGAGAGCTGTGACATGGGAAGGACAGGCCCCATGATAAGCCAGGAAATTTGGAGGTCTCTAGAAGCTAGGAACAGTTATCACCTGAGAACCAGTAAGAAAACGAAGATGTCAGTCCTACTACCAAAAGGAAACGAGGGCCTATTCTTCCCTACAACCTCCACTATGGAATGCAGCTCCACTGACATCTTGATTTTAGCTTGGTGAAGACTTGAAGCAGAGAACCCAGAAAAGTCCAATGGACTTCTGACTTACAGAACTTTAATATAATACATTTGTGCTGTTTTCAGCCACTAAGCCTGTGGTAAATGTGTTATATGGCAATAGAAAACTGACACACCCTTTGTTGTATACCTGGGTCATTTTCAGTTTCTAACTAATGAAATAAGACTGCCATGAACATCGTTGTAGCTAAACCTTGATGCACATCTTTGATTATTTATATAGGATTAGTTTATTTAAGGGTAGCTATGCAGCAGTGGTCTATGAAATTTTCAGACTTTTCATGTGCAGTGCATTGCCAAATTTAAGGAGCATCATTTCCTGATTGGGAGTTAGGCAAATGGATAAAGGAGGGTCATCATTCCTTTCTTTCAGCTATTGGTTCTAGCTATTTGGTTTCTATAGTGTTTACAGTATAACTCTTCTTTTCAGCTGTCCACAGGAGCCTTTGTGTTTTCTGTGTAGATGGAAATAATTGCTACATTCGTGGAATAATGGCCAACTCAAGAGCTGCTTGAAGAGATTTTTATGGTGAAGCTGCTCCCTAAAGTTTGAAATGTTAGTCAAAGTGCATCAGACCAAGCTTTAGAACTGAAATGGAATTTTCTTTGCTCTTCAAACACCACTTATGCTGGCATTAGGGAAGGGTATGGGGTAGGTCAAATATCCATTACTGGGCAAACAACTTGAAGTATGTTTATTTTATGGGGTTCTCTCCATATACATTAGTCAGAGTTGGTCAGAGGCTAACTGCCTCTTTTATGAGCCTCAAGGGTAGCTTTGCTCAAATACATCAACCACATCAGAATGCAAAACTGTTGATTGGGAGGCAGCTAATGTAGATGAAGGATTCAGAAAAAAAATATCACCCCAGGTGACCGGATGTACCTAACCATGTTCCCAGCTTGAAGCCAGCTCTCATCTTTCATGTTTAGGATGGCTTAGAGTTTAAAACAACATTAGGTTTCGGATAACATATTTAATATTCTGACTGTTTATTCTTTCTGAAGCCATACACTGATCGCACTTTTTGCTTCAAAATGCGTGGGGGTCAGACTTTAGGATAACTCAGCTATATTCATATCTGAAATAATGAATAATAAGTAATACAAAAAGTAGTCCCACTAATATATCATTCACTTTACAAAAATACCCATTCCAGCATTCTTTTAAAATATTCAAAGTCTCCAGGAAATTTAACATTACACTTAATTTACAAAAATCAGAATTATACATAAGTAGTATACAGTGAAACTTTCTCTGTCTCTCTCCCTCTATGTATTTGTGTATGTGTGTGTGAGAGAGAGTGATTTTAAGTTCTTGTGACGTAGAACAGTTATTGCTTTTGGCAAACTGGAAACTTGTTCTTGACAAGTAATTTCATCAATAGTGAAGCTTTTTTTTTGTTTGTTTTAAATTGGGACTCTCGTCAGTGACCTTAGAAACAATACCATTAGCAAGTTCAGTTATGGAAAGGCAACCCAGTATAGTAGAAAGAACACAGATTGGGAGTTAGACAGACTGGCTTTGACTCCTACATGTCCGACACTTATCAGTTGTGATTTTTTGGGGAAATTCTCTGTAAACTCTTTAAACTTCAGTTTACTCTTCTGTAAAATGGGATCAATGATATTCATCTTGCAAAATTTGCATGAGCACACTTCTTCACACAGATTTGGGGTTCAGTGAAGAAGGTACTTTCAGTTGTCTTGTCATTCTGGAGTAATATTACTCAGGTGCAGGTGACCAAATCCATATTTTCCTTTGGATGGCTTGAATGCCTTAGATGTGGAAGAGGGAACGACATAAACAAAGAGTGAATTAATGAATAAAGAAAATGAGAGGCTGTTCTTTACTTCACTTTACATTCATGTCAGCTAATATGCGAAATCGCTCTAATAGAATTAATTTATTGGTTAGAGGAAGCCTTCTTTTTCACTTTCACACAACTTCATAGACATTGAGAAAACTAATTTGTATATTAATACTTTCTATTAAATGTATAACTTTTCTATGAAAATGTAACTTCAATGCATTTAGCAAACTTTGTTCTCTGTGAAATAACATTTTTAATTGACATATTTGAAATTAAAGTGTTGTTTGAACTGAAATGGCACTACCCTGTTCAAAAATCTTCAATGATTTCTCATGTGTTACTGAAAAAAAAATCCATACTACTTTGTTACTGATCTTATATCAGCACTTCCTCCTATCATATTTTTCATTATTCCATTAAAATAGTTTTTATTCATCTCAGATTGATCTATATAATATCCAAGTGCATTAGTGCTATAGGGAACATCTCTTGTTTTGCCTTTTCAGTAACATCTAATGATAACTAGCTATGTTTAGCCCCATTCCCTGATCCATGTAATGCCAACTTGACCAATCAGGATGTTTCATCTTCCTTATTGTGGTGATTGGTTCAGGAATGGGTAGATAATTCAAGATGGTTGGAATCAATAGCAATACTGAGACTTTTGATGGATCAACTAGAGAGAAGTGACATTTTCACTGCTCTGTGGGACAAATGAGAATGGTGCAAGCCTCCATCCACTGTCTGCCATTTTGCTGCAACGATTTGAGTGCCTTCCAGAATGTAAAGTCAACACAAAGGAAAAAAGAGCTGAGAGAAGCTTAGAGGTAGTGTTCTGGTAGTGGTGTTTCAGTCCCTAAAGATGAACCCCTGGACTTTGTAGTGACTTGAGCCAATAAATTCTCTATCTGGTTTCAATTTGAAATAGATGTTCTTCTTGGTCAACACAGACACTTTCTGTGTGAACTTATATTTCTCATTTCCTAAATACTCTACCTTTTCTTCTCTACTCACTCAAGAGCTACATGTCCTTGAAGGCCTCATTCAAGTTCCAGCTTCTTGATGATACCTTATTCAACTACCCAGGCCTTGATTATTCACTCCCTGTAATTAATCCATAGACAATTAGTTCATCTGTGTTAAACAGTCATGTAACTTTTTGAATAGCTTTCTGATCTTTCCTGTATCTTTCAGGTTTTTCAATGGGTGTTTATTGGGGGGAGACATTGAAGTTGAATAATCAGTATAGGTTTCTTTTTAAACTTGGTTTCAGTAATCATGCTGGGAGACAGAGATAGGTCCTTTTCTGTTCTTTTTTTCCCCCTAGCCAAATGACTGAGAAAAAATACTGAATTTAGCCATCAAGTTTGCCTACACATTCATAAGAACTATTATGTCTGGGACCTTAGTCCACTGAGTTAAGATGACCCATCTTTTGCATAAATAAATAGGTCACCTGAGCAACAGTACAAGAAGATTGCTCAGACATTGCATATAGTTGACAGTAAACTGTAAAATTATTGTTTATGAATGTCATACCAAGCTAATCTGGTGATATTCAAGTTTATTGCTAAAGCTCAACACTATGGAACACTTTGTTGTAACCATAAATCTTCCTGTGAAGTATCTTTTTGTGTGTCCTGAGGTACTCCAGATCTTAAGTGGTCAGGTAGCTTGTTGGTCACCAAGGTATCAATGCTTAGAGACCGTGGAAACAAAAGCATCAGAATGTATTCAGCAACACCATTTTCTTTGTGCATTGGTCTCTCTCCTTTGTTCAGTCTTAAGGCAATTGAGATAAAGGAAGAAGTGGATTTTTAAAATATCCTGTTGCCCTGCTTTTCCTAAAGCATCCGCTAATCAGAAATATAGTCACTGAGGCCAAGGTTACATAGTAGACAAGAAAGGCAGATTGTTAATAATCTACTAGATTCAGACTAGGTGTGCCATGAAACACAAATATGGGGATGAGAGTGGATCTGGAAGTACTGGATTTTCCTTTTACCATCTATACAACACAGATTCATTAATTCATCCATTGTTTCTTTTTCACATTTCAGTCCTTACCACCTCTAACTCATTGGCCAATAAGATCTGCTCATTTTACTTTTGAAATGCATTTCAGTCTATCCTTCTCTCTTCATTCTCAGTGCTACTGGACTAGCTTTGGTCTCATTAAAAATGTCCCTTTAATGGTCTTTTTACATTTGTATTATTTTTAAAAATTCAATCTTTATACTAACAAGTTCATTTTGTTAAAACACAACGGAGATAACATACTATCTCTGCCTCAAAACTCTTCAAGGAGCTTCGTCTTCTACTTAGTACATTCCAACCTCCTCATCATAGTCTCTGCTATCTTCTGTGATGTGGTTCCAATTCATCTTACATGTCTATTTTGGTCAATTTTATCACATAAGGACCCAGTGTAGATTGGGCATTGTTTTCTGTATTAAACAGACACATTCTTTGACTAAGCTCTGTCAATTAACCAAATCCTGGCTACATTAAGACCTGTTCTATGAGGAGGAGTCAGAGAAAAACAAATAAATGACAGGCTTAAGCTAACAAGGAGAAATAAAATACAGGATTAAATCTGCTTCAATGGGCTATAAAAAACAATGAAATTGTAATCAATGTCCTTTAAAATAAAACTGCATCAAATGCATTAAAAAACATTGGCCAAAGCACCTCCTAGTCTTGATTTTACTAAGCAGTTTTAATGGAGAAGCCTTTTCTCAGCAAGGGTCTGTTCATATTTCCAGCAGGTCCCCAAACTCTTCTTTCCTGGAAAATATTGCTCAACTGTACATTTCTAATGAAGCAAGTCCAGAGATTATGAGTGGAGACCAGAGGAGATAAGGAAAGTAAATAAATAAAATTAAATCTGCTGCTGAAATAAAATAAGAATATTTTCTAGCTTAATCAGCAAACACAAGGCAGAAAGTTTAAGCAGTCTTGAAACAAACCCACCGCTTTTTAATAAATGAGCAGAATAGGAAGTTAAATAAGGGATTCTGGCGCCGGGGTTGAGGGTCATGGAAGAAGCTACGTTAGAAGACCACTCTTGTTTCATGTATCTTAGCAGAATCATCAGAGTAAAATCTACTTACCCCAATTATTTTTAAGCCCTCAGGATGGAGTTAACGTCTCCCATAAATGACATATATCATATAGACGAATAGCCAAGTACTCATGCCTCACCATTCAATTCATGTAACACTTTCCCTCTCCTCAAAGAATGTGTGTTTTACACATGTCATCTCTGTTCATCTCTCGCCTCTCTGTGGAAACCCAGCAGAAGAATGTTGAGTGACTCAATCAAGGTTATGGCATGAAAGTGCTTGGGAGCTGGAAGGGAACCCAAGACACCCATTCAGTGCCATACACATGAGTTCACACTGCTGGGTAAAGCACATTGCAACTGAATGCATATTTAAGTGATATATCAGTGCTAAATGGTAACACATGTAACGCTTCCCACTTAGGATATATTCTTGGCTAACTCTGTTGGAAAATATTATATGGAGATTTCTTTATGGTAAAAAAAAAAATTTGAGCAAAATTTAAACAAAAAAGGACAAGATCTGAAGCCTGAAATATTCCCACCCTCACTTTTTGGGGAATGGCAGGGGCTCCAGCAACCTTAATTTATGGAGGCTATTAAGAGCTAAGGCAGAATTTGTACAGTTCAAGTAAACTTTCTAGAGAGAATCATCAAATTAATGTAAGCAAAACCATGACCTGAAATAGAAAGTAATAGTACAAAGCAAATTCTTCATGGAAAAGAACAAAACCCTTTTACAACACTGAGAACTCAAATCTCACAACTGCCTAATCAGGGTGTTTCTGGGACTAGGAAATGTGTAGGCACCACAGGAGTTGACAGAAAGCCAGCATATCGAGCCCAATCCTTTTGCAGGCTGAGAAACACTGACGTCTGCTAAGAAGGCTGTTCAGAAAAAGAAAAAAAAAAAACGTATATATATGTATATGACTTGTGCATCCCATGAAGGTAAAGAAGTTCCTGAGTATTTTGTTGCAGGTATAAACAAATCAGTTTCTACATTTATGTTGGCATTGATCAGAGTGTGACAAATTAAAAGGGGGCTGGAGAAATCCTCCTTAGAACAATTGGGAATTAACCTCCGACTTCTCCTATCCTACATTTAGATGGAGATGGATTAGGGTCATATGGTGGGACAGACATTTGCTCCTCACAGAATATCCACATGCTCCCCACATCTCTCAGTCCCTTGGCAGGAAGGTAGTCAATGAGCTGAAACATTTGAAAACTGATATGCTACCTTTAGCTTTCTCTTCTGCTGTCATGGTGGCCTTGAAAGTACGTGTACCAAGATTCATAGCAATAAGATGTAAGCAGATTGAGTCCCTCAGCTGCCCTGGAGGACAAGTGGTCTGGTGGGATTGAGAAATAAACCTTCTTGGGTTAAACCATTGAGATTTAGGGAAGTATTAGCTACCACAGCACAACCTAGCTTATTCAGACTAATACACATAGCGCTGAGAGAACTTCTTTTGTCCTGAGGGAACTTGAATAATTATGAATAATCTTTTCCCCGATTTACCTTATTTCTCACTTTCTGACTCTTTGACACATGGTTATGACTGTAAAATTCCAGTCAATGCTTTCACATGGGCAATAGTAGACGTTTAGTATTAATAATAAATATTTAGTATTCATGAACATTTAGCGTTAAATCTGCATAAAACAAACGTGCATTCCTGCAATATTGGTCCTGAAATGTTGGTGTGCATTTATTTGACATATGCCATGTCCTTTACTTGAAAATAAAAGTCCTCAGTTTCTTTTTCTTTTTTATTTGAGATGGAGTCTCGCTCTATCACCAGGCTGGAGTGCAGTGGCGCGATCTCAGCTCACTGCAACCTCTGCCTCCTGGGTTGAAGTGATTCTCTTGCCTCAGCCTCCTGAATAGCTGGGACTACAGATGCGGGTCACCATGCCCAGCTAATTTTTGTATTTTTAGTAGAGACGGGGTTTCACCATGTTTACCAGGCTGGCCTCAAACTCCTGACCTCAAGTGATCCTCCTACCTCGGCTTCCCAAAGTGCTGGGATCACAGGAATGAGCCACCACCCCTGGCCTTAGTTGTTTCTTTATCTTAAAGCTGGCAGCATTAGAGACTTTTTACTCAACTGTTAATGTGACATTTCTGATGTCAGATGTATTCTATTTCAATAACTGAAAAATCAGTTATTTTAAAATCAGGCTTTACAAGCAGACTATTATACTATAGGTGATTGTCCAACAGAGATTTTGGGTACAATGCTTTTCCTTTTGGACCAAACTCCAAAAGCAGTTGAGTTGCAAGGGTGCATTGTATAAACGGTCCAGACAATGCAATCAGTGGCTGAAGACCCACATAATTACGGTATAAACACTAATTTGTATGCTCTTTTGTGTTTATTTCAAAATTAATTACTTAGCTTTTTTAAAAAGCTAGCTCCAATTTCTAGGAAACGCACCATAGAGACAAGACTACAGTCACCAGCTACAGTTACCAGCTGAACAACATAAATAAAAAGAACAGGAGAATATTTTAGAATTCATTGTTCATTTGACCTTTATTTTGTTAGTTAAAATGATCATGTTTTTGAATCTCTTCTTAATTGCTCTTTGAAATCTCCATGCTTTTTGTAGGTGCAAGAGTCTTACTTTCAAATTTGAGCTAATCCTTAAAATGATGTCAATTGAAACAGTTTTTTGCTGGCAGCTAACAGATGTGAGTGCCAGTTCTTAAACTGGTTCTTTGATCCTAAGTGATTATCTGGATTTCAGTTTTCTCATTTCAAAAATGTTCTAATATTCTAAGCTTTCATGGTATTGATGTATATTCTAAGGACACAAAAAGAACCACATATATGTATGTATATAAGTACCTATCTATCTAAATAAATGTGTGGGTATGTATGCATAGATAGATGAAAGTATTAATATATACATTCTCTTAATATTTCAGATATGACTTTAAAAGCTGTTAAGAGAGGCCAACATTTAAATCCCATTTCCCTATGCCATTCATCTTATAATTATTCACATTTTCCTTTTGTGATTTTGGAGTGTCAATAACTTATTGTTTTACTCTGTGTATTTTAGGTTGGTCAACAAAGTAACAATTTGGATCTCTACAGGGATATAGTAATAATTTTGCTATATAGAAAAGTTATTGTGGAGTTTAACCAGAACCTATGAAAATTACTCTTCCAAGACAATAATAATAAACAAAAAACATAAGGAATCAGGGAGAGAGAGAGGAAGATAGGGAGAAAAGAAGGGAGATATGTTCAGGCTGCATGGGACGCTTCATGATGCCAGGGATTACTACTGTTCTTATTCCCCACAGTACTTGGTGCCTTGCACTGTGCCTGGCATGCAATAGGCAGTCAGTAAGTATTTGCTAACTGAACGACAGTTTCAGAGTGGCTGACTGAAACAAAAGTTTTAGCATTTAAACAATGAATGACTGATTTTCGGTTATTCTTATCTCTTAATGAATCTTTGACCAGGCAAGCAATGCAGTGAACACTGGGGGATGAAAGTTTATGACATCTGTGTTGTTTTAAAGGAGTACAAATTGTTTTTCTGTCCATTCTGTGCACCTTTACAGCTGTCTTAATCAAGGGTGGCCAGCATATTTAAAATATTGACTGAGTGCCCCTTCAACATCCCCCCTTCAAAATGTCATAACCAGAACCTTGACTCCTTCTTGGGGTTAGAGATTACTGAATGATGGGAGGAAGTGTGATCATAGACAAGGGCAGAGGGATAAGGGCCTCTGCCCTGGGATCAACCCTGTGTTTGGGGACCCCACTCTTTAGTACTCTTGCTTCAACTTCTCTGACCCGCTGAGTTCTGAATCTTCCATGCCTTCAACTTACATAATTGTCTAACTCCTCAAGCTGTTTTTGGCTCCCTAGATTTTCAACTCATGGTCTGCTGTGATGTAGAGGAACTGCTTCATTCTTCCAATCCCTCAGACCTGGACTTCTCATTCACCATCTGTTCTGCTCTTGGTGACCTGCCTGAGACTTTGAGCCACATCTGAATCCTTGGCTGTTTTCTTCTGCTGCCTACACCCTGGCCTGACCCAGATAACTTCATAAGGACACAGACAAACATAGGAGAAATAGTTATAGGACATGGCACATAAAGGGGGGGCCTATGTGAATTAGAGAGGTGAGGGATGATTACCCAGAGAAGGTGGGATGTGAAGGGTAGATTAACTCAGTTTTTCCTCTTCCCGTTGGTAGTAAATGTTGCATGAACCAACATGTAATAAAATGGAATGTCTTTAGCATGCTGTAATATATTAAGGCTCTTTATTCTTTTACAGCAAGTTTTCTAGTTTCCATACATTCTAAGATTTCTCTCTTTTCCTTATATGCTATAAGCGCTTTATGGCCTGAGTTGGTTGGGCACAGGTTCCTGTCTGCATTCTCCACCCTCCTCCTCCTCCCTTGTTTCTACACATCTGTGCTTGCTTATTTCCCACCTTCTCAGATCATAGTTCATGGTCTGAAACACTCATCTCAGAGTTGGATTTCCTCTTAGGGATCACCTGATTCAGCCATGTCTGCCATATTGTGTGCAGCCATCCTCACTACTTCCTGAATAGCCTTCTCTAAGCAGTGAGGTTCAACGTGGGTCTTGTCCAGGGCAGACAGAAGCCCCCAGGGCCAAGTGACAGGTTTGTTCTGGCTCTGCCTGGCTCAACTCAGGGATTGGAAGGGGAGGCACAGAACTGTGCCAGGAGCTTTCTCTATGGGCTCCTCTGCTTAGACCCAGCTGGCTTGGCTTAGCAACAGTGACATCGAGGGGGCAGGATTCACGTTCCCTTTTCAGAGGCTTTGGCAGCCTCTGCAGTCGTAGGGGTGGCTTGCCAGTCTTCCCACCCACACCAGTCTTTAAAGGGGGCTCATCTCTTCCCTTCCTTTGACTCAGCAGCTCCGTTCTTTGGATGAGCATTGTATAGGGTGTCTACCTGCCATGGCAAGTAGGAGAATTTTAGAGAAGTTAAGGAATTACAGCCTGTACTGTGCTCTTGCATCTGAGTCCCAGGGAGTTCTCCCCCTTTTTAGTTTCTTTTTTTTCTGCGTGTGTCTTTATCTATTAATTTTAATTAATTTTTTCATTGACAAATAAAAATTATACATATTTATGGTGTATGATGTGATGTTTAATATAAGTATACATTGCGGATTAATCAAATCAAGGCATTAGCCTAGAGAGTTCTATAGGATGAAATATACTTCTTGCTTAAGAAAAGGATGGTTTAATTTTTTTCCCCTTTATTAAAGAAACCAAATGCAGGGATTGGAAGGCAAAGAGGTAAAACAGCTGAGCTATGCCCCTGGGGAGCTTGTGCTAACTCCATTGTCAAGACAGAATATGCTTTGGTTGCTTCTGTCATCAGAGAAGCTCAGTCTAAGCTACTTTCAATCTTCAGAATTAGCAGCAGTGTAGTTATGTGAAGGAAAACGTCCTAGACCAGGAAAGAGGAGCCCAGCTGTTGCTGTGAGCTTTGGGTGAAACACTATCAGGTCCAGTTTCCTCACTTGTGTGTAAAGCGAGGTCTGAGATCTTGACTTTGGCTTCAGTGTAGTTTTGAGAACACGCCATCCATTGATTTGTATACCTGTTGGCAATATCTACTGTGGCGTCTTCAGCTTGGGGTGCCCCATAGGCTCTTCTTCTTTACCTTTGTCCCCAACTCATTATGATGAAAGAGTTTATTTAAACCACAGCACAGAGATGTATACTCATGGGGTACTTAGAAGTAGCACAAGTACATAAGGCACTTTCTCAACAAAAGAGCCAGATTTTCTTTACGTTCTTTGTCAGGGCAGCCCCTCTAAAACACTATGTTTCCCATGGTGTATTCCTTGTATTGTTTAAAGAAACATGCACCACGGGGCCTTGCTGCCTGGATAACTTGGACACGCCCGCTGTGGGTTTTAGTTTCTTCATCTGTAAAATAAGAGAATCCTGTCTGCCTTGTAGGTATGAGAATTAAGTGAATTAATATTATGTAAATTATTTAGCACAGCACCTGGCACGTGGGAAGTGCTTGTTAAATACCTAAGTACCCATGAAATGTTGGTAGATGCGCTACTTAAAAAAATAAATTAAAAGCCTTAAATAAAAGAAGTTTATTTGGAAAATCTGGGTTGATCAAAGTCAGACACATCCTTTTCTTTAGTATTTAGAATATTTAATGCCATCCCAGGCAGGGGAATTTTGAAACTTCATCAGAGACTATGGAGGGCCTAGAGTATTGTTTGGAATTTTCTACACCTACTTGACTATGGAGTTGCTTTTGTGAAACATCTAATATGGTCTCAGGGACCCTGAATGAGTTCATGGAACACAGGTTTGGGAACATGGCTCCAAGAACATGAAATCGTCTTGCTAATTTGTGCAACCTTCATCAAAAGTCTCTTCTGCTGATTTGGTCCTCAGGGTCTGCTTATCCAGAGGGATATCTGTCACTTTTGTGCTGTCTTCTACTTATACTTTTCATATTTATAGGAAAGCTGCCATTTGTATTTACACTTTTACTTGAGTAATTACTTGCTGACTTTAAAGATTGAGAGTGGTTTAGATGGTGGTAACCTGTTGAAGGAAGCAGTCTAAAATAAGTGTATACTCACATGGAGTTATCATGGCTGACTGCCTTGGTAAAAAGCAATGACAACTAACCTATCGCCACTCATTCCTGACATCGAAGTACAGTGCTAGCTTTGTGAATAAGGAGAGGTGATCTTTGTGTTCCTGAGGTTAATGAGAGCCAGGAGCCTGGAAATTCTGGAAATTCTGCTTACATTCTTCACAGGACCTGCAAACAATCACATCTCTTACCTGTCACCCAGAACTTAATGGTCAACAGGCCTCTAGAGAGCCAAGTCTGCAGGTGGAAAATGGGAGCTGAGAAGAAGGGGAAAGGTGCAGCTAGACCCACAGAGCGAGTGTGTGCCTGCATGCCTCATCGACTCGCCCGAGAACTGTTTAGAGTTACGAGGATTAGATTAGGAATCAGAATCTCCCAGGATCAAGGACCCGGGTGGTCCTCTGGCTCCCCACAGAATAGAGTGCGAACACATTAGCCAAGCAGTCAGAACCTTCCCAAACAGGGTCAACTTTACTTCTCTCCCTCACATACCAATGAAACCTTCCTCTTCACTCATCTGGGACCACTATCCCCACCCCACCACCACCCTGTACATTTCTGCCTCTGAATCTTTGCTCGAATAACTTTGTTTCCATGTTTTCTTTCAAAATCATATGTATTTTTTAAGAGCGAACTCAAGAAACATCACATATACTTCCCTGATCCTTCCTCCCATGCCTACCTAGTCTCCCTCCATCGGGAGAGCCAGGTTCCCGTCTCCTATTTATTGTAGTTTCATATGCTGCATTTTGAGTTCATCTTGCTCCATTTTACATTACGAGTTTTGGGGTACACATGATCTCCACTCAGAAAATAATTTATTTGAGGGCAAGGACTATGCTGTTTTTATCTATGTCCCTGGCCACATCTTAATGAGTTTGTGCTACAACAAAATTAGCTAAAATCAATTATTTGGAGACACTGACCCATTGTAATGGGGTTTTCTTAGTGTCAAAGTTCGACATGCCTGTGTCTATTAAGAGCTATTTATTTTGCATTGGTTATCACTACTCCTCTTGGCTAATTGTTTTGCAAGCACAGGTGATTTTTCTTGTTTTTCTAAGCTTACTAAACATGAAATCATGTCTACATGCCTAATAATGGCATTCAAGAATCTCACCATCTGGGCTCAATATATCTTTTGGGCATGTGGAAATGGGGTGTAAACTCTCCAAATTCCCTTCAAAGAACAGCTGGGCCTGAAGCCGGATTTCTCAACCTCAGTCTGGTTGACACTTTGTGCCGGAGATGTCTATGTTGTGGAGGGGTGTCCTCTGCATGGCAGGATATTTAGCAGCATCCCTGTCTCCACCCACCAGATGCAAGTAGCATTCCTCACTGTCTCCCCTCATGCACGGATTGTGATAGCCAAAAATGTCTCCAGATATTGTTAAATGTAGAGGGTAAAATTGCTCCTGGTTCAAAAACACTGGTCTAGAGGTCTCCCATATTTTTCTCTGAGTCTTGGGACAAAGTGGCTCAAGCCTCCTTCTCTGACAACTCAGGTGATATCTCTCTCATCTTGGACCAACCACAGATGAATATAGCCAGGGAGAGGCAAGTGCTTTCTGAAAAGCAAGAACAGGTCATGCTTTGTCATTCACTGGTAGAGTCAGAAATCAGCCATAATACAAGTGACTAAGAGTAAACCAAAGACAACAGGAAAGGTAGTTAGACCAGTGATATTCAAAATCTTGTTTGTGAACCACATCTTCTGAAGAAAGGATTAAAAATGGAAATTTTGGGGGTTATTATCTAGGTCTACTGTATTGAAATCTGGATTTTTAACAAACTCCCAATGGGATTCTTATGCATCCAAGAGTATGAGAACCACTGCATCAACAGCAATGCTTATTTACTTATCTTCAAAAATTGTTTATTTTTAAATAACCAGGGGCAGAATACTAAATAGTACAAAAAAAGAGGAATTAGGCTTTCATATAATAAAAGGTACTGTATCTTAACTTTGTTTTCTTTTTCAGCTTAACTTCTTCCTAAAGACTAACACAATCCATATGTTCATGGACAACAAAAATCCCCAACAGAATATGATGTTGGTCAGGCACACTTGAGTGAGTTTGTCAAGCCCTAAGACCTGGTGGGTGTTGGATCCAAATTCCCTCTTCAGCACAGTGTAAGCATCCAATGCAATCATCATCCCCTTTTCCAAATGCTTGGTCTGTGCTGCTTCTTTTTCCTGACCCTGAATGAGATATTTTTGAGACTTAAAAGGAAAAGTACAAAGAAAAGCCAGCTTAGATAAGGTGCTCTTTGGCAAAAGAATAGGATGAAATGCATTGTAATTGCTTCTAGATTAGTTACCTTATCTGATTTGGGTCTGTCTTTTTATAAGCAAAGCTCAAAACACTTAACCCCCAGTTCTCCGGTTGTAGTGCAACTAAAGCCACGAAAGCTCTGAACCTAGCGAATGGATAGACAATACTGCTTTTTGTGCAGAGAACATAATTCCCCCCCTCCTTTGCTACCCTCCATTGCCTGGCAACAATGCTGGGCACACCATAGGAGATCTGTAACTACTTGCTGAATGGAAGGAAGGGCTGCACAACCCTGTAGACCCTACAGTTTGGGGCAAGAAGACATCTGGATGCTGACCTGTACACCAAGTTACACGAAGAATTTTCCCATAGTTCATTAGAGAGTGGGAGTGTGAGGGTACCCAGATGCCACACAGACCCCAAGAAAGAGCTCGTCAAGTTTCCTTGCCTCTTGGGAACTGAAATAGTTAGCATTGTGGAGCTTGCCTAAATAGAATAGAAGAGAAAATGATACCAGGGAGATTTCTACTGAAAAGACAGACCAATCCAGTTTTTCATTGGAATCATGTCTCCCTGATTCAAAAACAGCCCCATCATTAGAACTGCTGGGCCAACTCAACAAAATGTAAATATAGCTCTATCCAGTAATGTGACATGACTAGAGGCATGCCCTGGCTTTCTGTAGTAAAATATGACCCATGTCCTTTCCAATTTATGTTTCTAGGGTCTTTCGTTTTTTGTTTAATTAGGATGCTTCTTCCTATCTGTCAAGCAGTTAGGATGGAGTCTGTGTTTATAGATTACAGAGGTGTAGATAAAATGAGGACCCTGAAACCCAAATGCAAAGGGTTGCATTTTTCACAGAAATTTTCCAAATGCTACTTTTATAGATGGTTGAAATTTGGGACTGGAGAGATCTCTCTTTTTAGTCAGGCTTGCCTAATATTTTGGCATCCTACAATTTTGTATACTTTTTAAGGAAAAAGAAGGGAAAAGTGGGAGGGTGGGAGGGTTTGTCTTTCATTGTCTTCTTTGTTAGAGAAATGAGGAGATGTAGTGTTTTATTCATAGGCAAAGCACTTTCTGGCAATCGTTTGAAAGTTAGTGGGATTGTATAGATCCTCTCTATCTATTCTATTCCCTCTATGTTAGCCATCCCTTTCCAAATCAGAAAACATCTTTGATAGATGGAATTATTGGCCTCCATGCTTCAGCTGTTCTTTGGTCCACACCCTTTGCCATGTGATATTGCAGTCCCTCCCACAAAAAGCAGAGTCAATTTTTCCACTGGCTGTGACTTGCTTTGGTCAATGCAGTGTGGATGGCTGTGACTATGTACTAGTTCTGCACTTGGACTATAAGAGGTGTCATTTCTCTCCCAGTTACCTGCTTCCCCTCAGCTTGAAGCCTAGATGAATACATAAAGAACCCACAGCACGGGGCTACATGTAGCCAGACTTACAGCCTGAGGTAGAGCAACCTAGCTGAGCCCGGTTTAGATGAGGCAATGCCCGTGTGACCAGCAGACCTGTGAGCAAGAATAAGTGGTTATTGTTTTAATTAAACCACTGAAGTATTACTTGTTACTCAGTAATAGCCAATTGATAAAATATCCTCAATCCCCTCATCTCTCCAGTTTATATCTATTAATTCTCAGCCCAATATGTTTTGGGGCAAATGGATAATTTTTTTAGCCCTTTCCAAATGCTGCAAGAGCTGATTCTATACATTGGATGCAGTGACATGTTGCTAGACATCAGCTCCTCTTTCTAATTAATAATGACTCTGGGAGATGGACCACATCTTTCAATCTTTTTGTCCCTGGCATTGAGCTTGTACAGGAGATGAAAGTGCATGCATGACTTTGGGATCAAATCTTGGAACTAAGTACAACTTCTGCCACTTAATAGCTGTGTAACTTTGGCAAGTCCATTTCGTTTTTCTGAATCTCAGTTTCTCCATCTGTTGAGGTTGTTGGGAAAGAGTTGGTAGAGAGAATAAAGTGTTCAGCACATAGTAAGTGTTAAATAAATAACTGGCAGCTGTTAGTATGTTTGTGGAATAAATAAATAAAGACTGTCTTCTTTCAGCATCGGTGACCTGCTCTTCTTTATAAGGTACTCACCTCTTCTTTCCTGCCCAATGTGGCACCTTCCTGGGGCACTTCCTGGGGCCTGGCTGTTGGGTCTGCTATTGCATGTCAGCAGTGTGTCTTCCTTTCCTATTCCCTACTCAGTAGCTCCTCTCGTGGTAGGTGTCAAGCAGTGGTTAGATGGTGCTCCGCAATTCTAACAACAACCACAGCAATTAGAATAATAAGGGATAATTACTGAGTGCTAACTAGATTCAAACACTACCTGGATGGTGTAATTTTTAAAGAAACCCAATGACGTGATTGAATTGTTTCCCCCTCAAATTCATGTTAAAACCCTAACCCCCAGTGTGACTATATTTTGAGACAGGGTCTTTAAGAGTAATTAAGGTTAAATGAGTTCCAAGGGTGGTCCCCTAATTCAATAAGATTGGTGGCCTCATTAAAGGAGGAGGAGACAGGAGAGTTTGCTCTTGCTAAGTTTGCACAGAGGAAAGGCCATGTGTAGGCACAGTGAGAAGGCGGCCATCTACAACGTAGGAGAGGGTCTTCACCGAAACTCACCATGCTGGCACTCTGATCTTTACTTCTAGATTCCAGAAATGTGAGCACGTAAGTTTCTGTTGTTTAAACCACTTAGTTTGTGGTATTTTGCTAACAAAGCCAAAATGACTATAAAACAACCCTTGTGGTGAATACTATCATCTCCATTTTCCAGTAAGAATACTGAAGTTCACAGGGAGGAAGTGACTGACTCTTGATCTCACCTCTAGCAGATGTTGAACCCAGCATTCCCAGGCCAGTGGCCCCACCCCAGCGCCTGTGCTTTTTATCACTCTGCTCTCCTGGGTAGTGAGTTGCTCTGACCACCTTAGTCATTGCAGGCAGCTTTCAGGCCTGGGCAGAGTCCACACAGCCACCAATGTGTAGAGACTTGATGCCGAGAGAGTAGAGCATAGGTTCATGTATTTCAGAGGTGGAGGGAGGCAAGCATAGGGTTTGTTTTGATCAGGGTAGACCTTTCGGGAGCAGCGCAATGGTATTAGAGGGAAGACTACCTAGGAAAAAGAAACCTAAAACAATACACTGCTTTGGGTTTTTTGGTAGCAATAAATTCTTTATTGTGTAAATAGTTTTATTCAATGCATATTTTATCAAGTTTTATGCCTGGTGATATGGTTTGGATTTGTGTCTCTGCCCAAATCTCATGTTGGATTGTAATCCCCAGTATTGGAGGAGGGGCCTGGTGGGAGGTGATTGGATCATGGGGGCAGATTTCCCCCTTGCTGTTCTCATGATAGTGACTGAGTTCTCATGAGATCTAGTTGTTTAAAAGTGTGTAGCACCTCCCCCTTCTCTTTCTTCCTCCTGCTCCTCCATGTAGCATGCCTGCTTCCCCCTTCCCCTTCCACCGTGATTATAAGTTTTCTGAGGCCTCCCCAGCCATGCTTCCAGCAAAGCCTGTGAGCCAATTAAACTTCTTTGCTTCATAAGTAATCCAGTGTCAAGTAGCTCTTTATAGCACTGCAAGAACAAACCAATACACCTTGCATACGGAAAACAGCTGGTTATATGATATTACTAATATTAATAAAAGTAAGGCATTTTTGAAGTATCTCTCATTTTCTCTTCCTCAGTGATGTCGGCCTCTCTCCCTGCACTCATTCCACCATTTTGGCCCCAGCAAAGGCCCCAGCACAAACAATATCTTGGAAAGGAGAAGGAGGAAAAGATGTTGGGGAAATTGGTGTCCTGTAGGAAAGGGTAGGAGATCCCACTGTTTCTGTCCCCAGTGAAAGGTGAAGAGAGGAGAAGTAGTTAGGGGTTCATGCCCTTATCTCCCCATCTCAGAGTGGAAGCCTGAACTAGTGGGAGAGGGAGACCCTGCTGTGCAGCAGAAACATCTAGATAGATTTAAGGAGAGTTGAGAATCTGGAATCTAGGGGCTGCCTTCTTTGGGTGTGGCCTGTGGGGTCCTGTGTACCTCTACATCAGATATTTGTCAACCTCAGCACCACTGACATTTTGGCCCAGATAATTCTTTGTTGTTGGCCATCCGTCCCATGCACTGTAGTATGTTTAGCAGCAACTCTGGCCAGTAGTATCTCCCAGTTGTAACAACCAAAAATATCTCCAGATATTGCAAAATATCTCCTGGAAGCAAAATTGGGCAGCCTGCCCCATGATGGTACTCAGAGGTGCTGGGAAGGCCAGTGGCACTGCAGAGGTCTGGAGCAAGTGGCTGGATCCATGATTGTCAGTGTCATCAATGCCAGTCCAGGACGAAGGCACTCACTGCAGAGATAAGCAAGAACCAGAGGTGGGCCTTTGGGTCCCTGGCCTTCACCTCCCATATAGACCTCTGATTCCATTTTTGGTGAGAAGCAGAGGGAAGGGAAAACATCTAGATGACCTAAACAAGATGAAGTCATTCCCCCCAAAAAGCATTCAAACAAGAGAGATTGAGGTCACATAAGCTGACATATTTAAAATCTTCCCTCCCCTGACAAGTGGTGGCTCATGCCTGTAATCCCAGCAGTTTGGGAAACTAAGGCAGGAGGATCCCTTCAGCCCAGGAGTTTGAGACTAGCCTAAGCAACATGGCAAGACCCTGTCTCTGCAAAAAATACAAAAGTTAGCTGGTCATGCTGGCATATGGCTGTTGTCCCAGCTACCCAGGAAGCCGAGGTGGGCCAATTACTTGAGCCTGGGAGGTCAAGGTTGCAGTGAGACATGATTGCACTACTGCACTCCAGCCTGGGCGACAGTGAGAGACTTTGTCTTAACAATTAAATACATAAATAAATAAACTCTTCCCTTCCCAACTACCCACAGAGGTGAGAGACTCCTGAAGAATATTATATCCACAATGTCAAAATTAGAAAACTACATTTTCTTTGCACATCTGAAGAGTAGTGTGAATCCATGGTGTAATAAAGGTAGTAATAACAATAGCAGCTACCATGTATCACGTGCTTACTGCACACTGAGTACTTTGCAGGGATTGTCTCCTTTATCTGTTTAACCAGCAGTCCTAGGAAATAGATGTTTCTATTGTGGTCTTTTCCTTACCTATGAGGTCCAAGTGACGGAAAGTGATGAGGCATAGATACACACCCAGTCTAGGTGACTCCAGAGCCCAGATGCCTCACGACTCTACCACACTGCTTTCTTACTGCTGTAGTGCTTTGTGTCTGTGTCTGTCTCCAATTCATTCATTTATTCATTTGTGGTACTTGTAGAACAAATCGTGCCATTCCATTTATTCTCCATAGCATGTTTAAAGAGAGCTTTTCTAGCATTTAATTCCTATTGAGCAGGGATTTTTTTCTCTGCAGAGAGCTCAAATACTCTCAAGAACTGAGAAGGAACTAAAGGGACATTTGTTGTAGTAGATTATTCACGGTAAAGAATTTGCTGCACCCACAGCAACAAAGAACTGTTTGTGTGTAGACTCCACGGGTCACTCTGAAGACCATAAGCAGAACATTGAACAATGAACTTATCTCCTGGCCCCGGGAAGTGGCCCACAGTAATAATGCTTTGTAGATAGAGTTACTGGCTACTCTTAGGCTTCCCAGTGCTACTCTTTTTCTGAAACAGCCAAGGACTCAACATTTTCAAAGATAAAAGTCAATTCCATTAACATGAATCCCTTTTTTTAAAACAACTAATAGTTTCTATTTAAAAATAGCTTTTGGTCTATTTACAGTGTCTTCATTTCCCTGACCTTTCTTAGCGATCAGCTTCTTGTCTGGGTATGGAGAGCAGAGGCCATAGACCAGTCATTTGATGTCGAAAAGTTTGGTTGCTTTAAGATGGTTGCATCTTTAAAATTACTGGTGTTGGTAGATTTAATTATGTTGGAAGGTAATTTCTATTTTCTATTCAAATACTGACTATGGCAGATCAGAAATGGCTGGAAATTTTCTGACATTCCTTCCATGGAGCAGTGGGTTCTAGTTCTTCTCTATTTGAACCCGTGTTGGCTTGTGACATTTTGATGAACAGAAGAGAGTGAAAGTGATGTGTGCCAACCCTGGGCCTCGGCTTTAAAAGGGCTAGCAGCTTCCACTTTGTTCTATTGGAGCACTGAGGTTCCATGGTAAAAGTCTGACTACGCTGAAACTGTTGTGCTGTGAGAAGCAAAAGCCACATACAGGGGCTCTGACAGATAAATTCTTATATGGTGGGGGTGAAAAGAAGTTGAAGAATCAGATAGGTGAGCACAGAAGCCATCCTGAATCTCAGAAATGGATCCTCCAGTCCAGCTGCTACAGTTGACACCAAGGAGCAGAGAGGTGAATCACCTACCTTATTCCTAGATTCTTGACCCACAAAATAGTGAGCCAAAAAAAAAGGTTGCTTTAGTTTATTACAAAGTAATGGATAACCAACTTTTCAATTTCAAAAGATGGTTATAGCAGATCCTAAGAAACTTCTCAGGTATCGCTTGGACAAAATGTTCATTCTTAGGATGTTAGTGCTGGAAGGGGGTCATAGAAATCATTGGCCCCAATATCTGTATTTCACAGAAGAAGAAACTGAAGTCCAGAGATGTGAAAACACCAGGACTGACAGCTACTTGTCTTAGAGCTAGGGCATTAACCGTTATTTTAACAGATTTGTGACTATCAGATAAAGCCATTTTTTGATCTTCCACTTTCTTAAGAAGATATTTATTACTGACACTAAGTTCAGAATTGTGTTTTTAGTCTCTCTCTCATCCCTTTTACCCCACCCTGAACCAGCACTCCATGGCAGAGCCCCTTGTGAGGCGACTCTGTCCAGCCCTAGTAGCCAGGGCCCTTCCTTTGTCCTTCTGCCACCTTATCCATTAACGGAGTTTATTCAACTTCAAATGTAGAGAGGACACAAAGGACATAGTGATTTCTGTTATCAGGTTTCCTTCCTTCAGACCAGGCACCTGAGCTGTTCTACTGGGAGCCAAGAAAGGGCTGATCCCAGGACGGCAGGATTCGGGCAGGCTCCTGCATTATTTGCCTCTTGACTGGGCGCCCTGGTCCCTCAGATTCACCTCATGCATGTACATAGCCGCTACATACAGCAAACCAAAGCCCTGGATTCCCCCATGGCTCACAGGGCTACATTTCCGTGGCCATGTGTTCTTGGCAAAAATTGGCCACATAACCTGGGGAAGGGGCAACTTACAGGAGAATTCAGTTCAGCAGACTTCTGCAGTTTAAACTGCTCTTGGTGGAGAGACCCCTCAAGAGGAGACCCTTTTGGCTTTCTCTGTCATTTCCTAGCTGAGGTCCAGGATAAAGGAGTCTCCACTATATTCGCCCCAGTCCTACTCAAGGAAAGGCACTTTAACTTTCAGAGACTAACTAGTTTTCTGAAATGGAAAAGAAAATCCACCTGTGTAAATGATGGGAAACTTATGCTTAGTGAGAAAGTTGGGTTGGGAAAAACAGTTAAAACTCCAAGATGAATAGGAGGACAGAAAAAAGTGTGTGTGTGTGTGTGTGTGTGTATATGTGTGTGTGTGTGTATATATATATGTGTATATATATATATGTGTGTGTGTATATATATATTTCAAGAGAGAAAATCCTAAACCTTAGACCAACATTTTAAAAGAGTGGTTCAAGGACCGTTTCCATCAGAATTACACCGGAAGCTTGCTAAAAATAAACATTCCAGAGCTCCACTGTGCACCTACTGAATCAGGCTCTCTGGGGGTGAAAATAGAAATTTTCAGTGACTCTCCAAGTGGTACATGTGCTCACTAAAGTCTGAGAATGATTGCCTTAGATTTATTTTACAAACAAATTTCATGAAACATTTTTTGAGAAGTTGATAAAAATATTATATTATAATATAATATTATAATTATATTAACTATAGGAACATAGAGATACATGTTAGTTTTAATATGTGAGTAGTGTTATGTCATGTATTAATACCTATACTAATATTACTATTATCCAGTTAAAATAATACTATCTGGATAATAACAGCCACAATAATAATGGTTAACATTTATTGAGCACTTACCAGGTGTTGTGTTCAGTCTTCCACAAGTATTTTCTCATTTAATGTTCACCACGGATACTTTAGGTGCTCTCACTTGGCATATAAGGAAATGAAGTTGTACCAAGCCAGTAAATAGTGAAACAGGAATTTGAACCCAGAGCCCATTTTCCCCAATCAGCAGGTCACCCATCCTTCCACTCTGGGGACCAGACCATAGTCTGTGCTTTGGCTGGAGCACTTGATCACATTCTGCCTTTTTTTATAGTGATTTATGAGTTGCCAGATCCTGGAGGGCAGGATCCGGTTTATTTCTGAAAGCCTTAGAACCCGAAGCCCTGTGCCTTGAATGTACAGATAAGCGTCGTTCAAATGTCTGTCAGAATCGGTTAAAATTCCACACTCCAAACAAGGTCAGACTTGCTGATGACAGTGGCAGCTGTCGTACCTTGTATGCAGTTCCAGGATAGGTGCTGAGTATTTACAACTTATTTCTAGTGATAGCTGAAGGTCATCCCTGGATGACTTCTATACTTGTTTCACCCAGCAATTACCAAAGCAATTGTTACCCAAACATTTGCAAAGTTCCAATTAGATTTCAGATGAATTCCAATTAACTACGGAATAATAATGAGAATAATGACTATTGAGCACTTATCATGTGCCAAGCCCTATGCTAAATCTTTTGCAAAAGTAATGTCATAAGCCTTACCGAGGCGGGTATTATTATCTTCTCCCCATACATGAACATTGAATAACTTGCCCAAAGTCACCCAGCTAGTGAGTAACAAGGTTTGGATTTGAAATCCATTTGATTTCAAATAGTAGTTTTACTATTTTTCACTATTCTAATCAACTCATTTTTCCCTCCCTTTCTTCTTTCTTTCCTTAAAACAACAACAACAACAACAACAACAAAAACATGTATTGAATGCTTCCTCTGTATTAAGCCTGCATTAGGTGAATAATACAAAGATGAGCAAGAAAGACATGGTCCTTACCCTAAAGGGGTGTTGGGAGAAGTCGGAAGATGAAATGAACAATTGTAGCACACGGTGGTGAATGCTATGATAGAATATCCAGTGCAGTGAGAAGAGATGCATGAGAAGCCACGGCTCCTAGGTACCTTGCTCAAGTGTAGTTGAATTCTCATGGCAGCCCTCTGACCTGTGTGTCAGTAGCTGCATTTGTATATGAAGACACAGTTTCAGACGTCAGAACACTTACTCAAGGCTTCAAAGACAAGTGGCAGGACTACTGTTCAAACCCCTGTCTACAAAACGCAAGGGTCATGCTCTCTTTGCTAGACCGTGTCATCTGGGACTAGCAAAAAGTAAACTAAAATGGAATGACTACCTTTCTCTGTGGTGGGTGATATGTTTTCTACTAAGTAAAATTGAGTTAAACTAATTTTTGTCCTGAAGTGTGTGGAGGGTGATGAAGTCCCAAATTCCTGTGTTTGAGTGAGCCTCTCTGTGAAGGACACAGGGGACACCCTTAAGATAATCAACAGACCCCATGTTGTTATTTGAAGTTCTGCAGTGACGGAGTTTGCTAGGAACATTATTCCTCAGTTCATATTTATTTAGATTTGAAACCTGTCCTACCGTGGATTAGTTGCAAGAATCAGTCGCTTCACTTTGGGCTGTGATGAACTGACCAAAGAGTAGTACTAAATACTGAAAGAAATACAAAGAGGCCAAGGTACTAGACTGCTGGTACAAAATCAAAAAGGTCTGGTCCCAAGTGGTACTCAAGTTTTAACTGTTGATTTACTGGAAGTTTTGGGGGCATTTAACCACTTGCTGATACTCTAAATTTCCTTTTAAAAAATTAAATAGACATAATCATGTGAAATGGCTTTGGAGGTGGGATAAGCTATCCCTCTGCTTTGAGAATATCATGTATACCCTGGAAGAGGAGATGAAGGAGATTCAGAGGCAATATTCTCTTTTAAAGGCAAATGTCCACTTCTCCAAACATACTGTTTATAGGATTCCAGGGCTGCTTTTGAAATCTTGTTGCAATGACCAACAGAATAGCCTCAGAATGGCTAAAGAAAATTTATGCCTATTGATCAAAATCAGCATCTCAGCTGTAGTAGAAGACAATGTTCATGTGTTTTCAGAGCACTGGGGCTCAATAATTACCCTTAGCTTCTTTGGGGTTCCTGAAGTTTAATGCTGCAGTGGTTTCAGAGGTTTAGTAAAGGTTTTTCCCAATAAGTTTCTGCTGAAGCCCGTCTTTCCTTAGCCTGTGGACTGCGACATTCTGAAGCCTCCGTGCTCCACACATTGCACATTCTGAATGGCACCCTGCATTTTAGTGGTGTCTGATCACAATTTAAAAAACCATTCCTGTGAGCAGTTTTTGGACAAGAAACAACTAATTTCCAGTATCATGTGTGGATTTCCAGAACAATGCCAGAGGGGCCAAGAACACTCTTTCTCTGTTGACTACACAAAAATATATTTAACATTTGCCCAGGGCCAGAATTTTATCTCTTTCATTGTATTAAAAATGCTATCCTGGAGAGCTGATATTGAAAGAAGAACATTTAATTAGACAAGTGCTTTTGAAATCTTGAGTTCTGAGATAGCACTGAAGAATAAAGGGCCCCAACTGGCAGGGACCCTAGTTACCTGAAAGCAAAATGTAAACAGAAAATTCTGTTTTTTCTCTCCCCCTTCTCCAAACACCCTCTTCTCTACAACTTTCCTATTAAAGTTCAGGAATAGTTGGTTGCTTCAGTGGATTGCTAATACATCTTGCTAATGCCATTTTCAGCTCACGAGAACCCCAAGGAAGCCCAGACTCAGGAGAATGAAGCCATCATTCATCTTTCAATGCTCAATAACAGGATTTAGATATCTCAAAACTTTTGAAAAAGAAAGCCTTCTGTTTGTAAGAAAAAGATGACCCTGAACAACACTGACTACAGTTTCTTACGACACATTATGTGTTGTGAAGTTAAGCCAGGGACTTCTTAGCCTTGCCCGATATAAAATTAGGGTATGTCAGACAATTTCACAAGCGAAAGATTATAAAGCTGGCCCACAGGCTAGACAGACCCCATAAATGTGTTTTGTTTTGGCCTACATACAACTTTAATAAAATTTAAAATTTATTTTTAGCATTTTAAAATGGAGAGATTATCTAAAAGAAAACAGAGGAGAAAATCTTTATGACCTTGGGTTAGACAAAGATTTCTTAGAACATCAAAATTGTGATCCATAAAAGAGAAACGAAGACAAATGGAACTTCAGCAAAATTAAAAACGTGTGTTACTGAAAGCCACTTAAGAGAATGAGAAGAGGCTGGGCGCAGTGACTCATGCCTGTAATTCCAGCACTTTGGGAGGCCAAGGTGGGTGGATCACGAGGTCAGGAGATCAAAACCATCCTGGCTAACACGGTGGAACCCCGTCTCTATTAAAAATACAAAAAATTAGCCAGGCGTGGTGGCGGGCGCCTGTAGTCCCAGCTACTCGGGAGGCTGAGGCAGGAGAATTGTGTGAACCCCGGAGGTGGAGCATGCAGTGAGCCAAGATCTTGCCACTGTACTCCAGCCTGGGTGACAGAGCGAGACTCGACTCTGTCTCAAAAAAAAAGAAAAAAAGAAAAAAAAAAAAGAGAATGAGAAGACAAGTAACAGATGGGGAGAAATATTTGAAAACCACTTATCTAGTGAAGGGCATGCATACAGATCATATTAAGAACTGTCAAAACTCAGTAATAAGAAAACAAATGATCCCATAAAAATGAGCCGAAGATTTAAATAGACACTTCACCAATCAAGATATATGAATGGCAAATAAACACATACAAAGACACTCAGCTGAACTGACCATTAGGGGAATGCAAATTAAAATCACAATGAGATACTACTACGCAGGTACTAGAACGGTCAAAGTTAAAAAAGACTGGCTATACCAAGTGTTAGCAAGCATGCAGAGCAAATGGGACTCTCACACATTGCTTTAAAATAATCTTTTAAAAAGAGAAGAAAAGTTGATAAAGCTTAGGTAATTTGCCATAGCTAAAATGACAGGGCTCAAAAATTGAGCACAGCATTCCCCAACGTGACAGTCAGTCAGTCCTTGGATGAATGTTTTCTTTATGCTGGAACTCTGTGGTAGCCGGACTCTCTCTTAGTCCCCTATCGCTGCTTCTAGGATACCCATTTGCTTTACCAGGGCCTCTGGACAAGTCCGCTTAGACTGCCTAGATTTTGGCACAGGGAGTCCAGAAATCCCTGTGCTGATCTAGACAACAATTTTACCCTTCCAGCCTCCCAGGGCCACATTAGGACTTCCCTGCTTTTGAGATTGATGTCTTCTGTTTATGGCTCAGCTGCCTCATCAGATATGGGGGCTCACCCTAGAAGAGGGTCATCGTCTCTTCTCAGGCTGACACAGCCCATTCTTTTGAAGTTCAGAGATTGGTATAGACCACAAGCTAGCAGCACACTAAGTGACTGAAAGGTCCCTCAAACTCTGATGTGCTTTCTATCTCTCTATAGGTGAATTGTATAACCCTTCCTCATGGCACCACTCTCTATTTAGCCAGGTTCTAATTTCCTGCAGGGTTTTTCCTTCCATCTTCAGGTACTCACATCTATGGAACCTGCCTTTGAGTCCTTATGTCCTTAGTTTTCTTTTTTAAGAGCTGGTTTTACAAGATTGGCTACAGGGAAATTTCCCATCATTTTGAAAATTAAAGCTCTGTTGTAATCTCAGTCTTCTTTAAGTAACTGTCTCCATACCCCAGAACTTAGTATAATAAAAAAAGAAAACTTTATTAAAATAATGTATGGAAGATTAAATGAAAATAGTCAATAAAATTATTAAAAAGTAGTGATATTTTACTAAAGAGTAAATAATCCCATAGAGCCACTGTAATTACAATAATATAGTATTGGCATAAAATACCAATGGACTAGAATAGAGAGCCAATAAATATATCCCAATAGCTATGGGAAGTTAACGTATGGCAAAGGTAGTATTTCAATTTGGGGAAAACAAATCTGCCATCTCCAATGGAAAGGTTTCACCTGAGACTAGGGACCATCCTTCACTTTCTGCTTGGATGAAAAGAAGTATAAATGCTCCTTATCTACAGAAATTTGTGATATTTCTGGAAATGAAAACCGTATAACTACACAAATCTTGGAGAGTGAAAGTGAAAAGGGGATCACTCAGCTTGAATCTGTCATAGTCAGACCAAATTTAGAGGAATGCTTCACTTTCATTATTATTATTATTTTTTGAGAGAATAGCTCTTTGAGATGAGTGTCATTTTGCAAGCATAGGCATGAATGAATACATCCTCCCTCCCATGTTTGTGATGGGACAAAAGAGTGGTTTAAGTAAAGTTTTAAAAACCATAAGAACATATACATAGAATCAGATACGATGACTTTAAATTAGACAGATAGCTTTTCCCAGTGACCGCTGGGAGCTTTTCCAACAAAGCTCCCAGCTACCACTCTCTGAAGCATACCCAAAACTCCTCTTTTTTGCTAGCTTTTATAAAACCTGCATTGGATTATTTTGACTATCTTCAAGAATGAAAAAAATATATTTGTTCTGGAGTATGATTTTGGGGACTGTTCTGGGTTGAATAGGACCCCCCAAATTCATGGCCATCCAGAACTGTGAATGTGATCTTATTTGGAAATAGGAACTTTGCAGATGTAGTTATTATAGTTAAGATGCCGTCATACTGTTTAGGGTGGGCCCTAAATCCATTACAACTGGTGTCTCATATAAAGAAGAGAAGAGACACAGAGATAGAGACATCCAGGGACAACAAACCATGTGATGACAGTGGCAGAGACTGGAGTGATGCGTCTACAACCCAGGGAATGTCAAGCATTGCTGGCAACCAGCAGGGCTAGGAAGAGGCAAGGAAGGATCCTCTTCAAGAGCCTTTAGAGAGAGAGCATGGCCTTCTAATACCTTGATTTTGAACTTCTAAGTTCCAGAATTGTGAGAGACTACATTTTTTTTGTTGTTTAAACCACCCAATGTGTGATACTTTGTAATGACAGCCCTAAGAAACATACACAGAAAATAAGTTGGATGACTGAAGGGTATTCATGCCAGGTAATTCTGCTGTTGTTTAAAAAATTCTATGATTAACCCAACAAGACTGATTTTATCTTTTAGATCTAAAACTAAACTTAAATATCACCACTAATAATGGCTAACTTTGGTGGCAAGCCCACTCTGACTGACAATTTTTACATATTATCTCACTGATCCTCAAAAAGCTATAGAGTAGTATCTTATCTCCTCTACATTTTACAAGAGAAAGAACCTGAGGAACTGATAGATTAGGAACCTTGCCTACGGTCATGCAGCTGGTAATGGGCAGAATTCAAATTTATGCTTGTTTCACGACACCATACTGCTGCTCAATGTCTGAAGATGGCTTCCAAAAATGTTTGTGCAATAGACAGTTCTCTGAACTAATTGTACCATGCCCTGAGGCGACGGATTTGCAGAACTGCTCTCTTGAATAGTAAAGGCTAGTATTTTTGTTTAAAAAATTCCCTGTCATTACTTTATAGCCACACCTTGTCTATGTTATGTGGGATTCTTTGCCTGCCTAACTTATATTATCACTCTCCTGGGAGGGACTGAGACTTTTTTTTCCATTTCATGCAGAGTTTAAGAAGCTGTCAACACTTAGTAAATAATCAGTATTTAAGCCAGCACAGTGATCCCTACAAATTATGACCCTCAGGCTCTGATGATGAAGAAAATATTGAGTTGTGCAATTTTCCACTCTTCAAATAATCTTAATAGTGTGGATCATGTTAGTCCTAGTTTAATATTATAATCCAAACAACATTTGACTCTGAATGCAGAGCGAGGCTTGGGAATCACCCAGACCAGTGTATTCAGAGACGACTCATGGCAGTTGGCTGGACTGTTTTGACCTTTCCAGTATTTGCAAACTGGCTGGGCATTTTGTCCCTCCTCTGCCTACATGACATTTACCACGCACATAATCACAGAACAATTGTAACATTTTAATGTTTTTCTTTTTCTTCTTCTTTTTGAATCTTAAGGACCAGCTCTGCCTTGTGGGTTAGGTAGATTGAGGGTCTGCATGTTCATTGCTACCGAATTCCAGTGGAATGAGCTTGAGAGTGTCTATCTCCTATTCAACTGTGAATCTGCATTGTTCTGTGTCCTCAATCAAAGAAAGGTGGCTCACCTCATGTGGAAAGTGTTATTTTCAAATTTCTTGGGGGACTTTGTGTTCCCTCTTTTTAAGTGTGAGTGTGTCTGGGTGAGGTGTGTCCCACTGTACATTCCACGGCATTGAAGGAGGATGGCCTATGTTTGGTTTTGAGGATCAATGCTGGGTTGAGTCAAATCTTGAAAGTCCCCAAATAGTAGTATATTTTCTAAGAAGCATTTCAAAACTGTACCATTGATTTCATGCCTCCTTCTTTTAAACCCTTTCTTTCTGTGAAAGGAAATCTTTGACTTCCTTCTTTCTCCAAATTTGCCTCCCTATAAAATCAATTACGTCTATTCTTTGCTTTAAATATCGATTTCATCGTCCCATGTTTTGTCACACTTTGTATTAAAAATCATTTAATAATGAGATGCTTTCAAGGAAACATTGAGAATTCTTGGTCTGTCATTCAAGGCCCACTACAATCCTCAATTCCCTCCCAATGCATGCATGCATCCATCCATCCATTCAACAAAACTTTACCGAATATCTAACAAGTGCCAGACATTGCTTTTTGTGCTTAGATTACAGTGTGATGCAGACAGGCCTGGCCTCTGTCCTCAAGAAGTTTACAGTATGTTGGTGAAATGGAATACTAGACATGATCACACAGAGTGCAACGGGTTCTATGAGCAAAAAGCACAGAGTGTGCTATAATAGAACTTAAGAGGGACACTGAAGACAAGGGACAATTTGAGGATGAAATGCTGTTTAGGCTGAAATCTAGCTTGTGAATAGGAGTCAGCCGGGTGAAAGGCAGGGGAAAAGACAGGATAACGTGTGAAGCCCAAGGGTGAGACAGCATCATATGCTGGGGAATTGAAAGAAGTTCAAAATAGCTGAAAGGTAGAGTGGGTAGAGATGGAGCCAAGAAGGTGGGGAGTAGAGGAAGAAAGCAGGGGCCAGATCCTACTGGACTTGAAAGCCTGGTGAGTTAGGACTTTCCTCAAGGTCAATGGAGGACTGCTTTAGGATTTTAAGCAGGAGAGGAAATTGATAAGATTTGCCTTTTTAAAACATCACTCTTGCTACCTTGAGGACAGTGGATCAGAAGAGACTGGAAATCTAGTTGCAAGCTGCAATTCAGACAAGAGGTGATGGTATGAACAAGGAGCATGTCAGGGAGGACAAAAGATGTGGACAGATTCAAGATCTTTAAATGTCAGTCTGTCCCCAAATATGTCACATAATAATTGCATTCCCATCATACATTCCCCTGCCAGGCAAACGTTGCTCCTGGCCATGGATTCAACTTCTACCCACACTGATGTCATCTCTTATGATAGCTTCTCTGACCCTCAGTCCTCAGAATCTATACAAATTGTTGCAAGACATTTTTTGTCTCCCTTGCTTCACCCAGAGAACTGACTTATAATATCAGCTCTCGTTTCCATAGCATCTTTCTCTTCTCAAGTGGATAGCAAGCAAGATGAACAGAAACCATGTTGATACATCATTATTTCCCCTCCTCTTGGTACTTCCTACTTCATCTTGTGCAAGGCGGATATGTAATAAATATTTGTCCTGTTGACCAACTGTGATCTTGCTCTACTTCTAGAAGCTCTTCAGGTGGTCCTCTCCCAGGTCTTATTTTAAATGGCACAGCCAATAATCAATCTAGTAATTCACTCATTCATTTATCCATTTGCTCATGCTTTTAATCTTTCACTCAGCATATATTTATTTATTTATTTATTTATTTATTTTTTTATTTATTTATTTTTTTTTTTTTTGAGATGGAGTCTCGCTCTGTCGCCCAGGCTGGAGTGCAGTGGCCGGATCTCAGCTCACTGCAAGCTCCGCCTCCCGGGTTTCTGCCATTCTCCTGCCTCAGCCTCCCGAGTAGCTGGGACTATAGGCGCCCGCCACCGCGCCCGGCTAGTTTTTTGTATTTTTTAGTAGAGACGGGGTTTCACCGTGTTAGCCAGGATGGTCTCGATCTCCTGACCTCGTGATCCGCCCTTCTCGGCCTCCCAAAGTGCTGGGATTACAGGCTTGAGCCACCGCGCCCGGCCACTCAGCATATATTTATTAAGTGTCTGTTATTCCAGAGGCAATATTCTAGGGCTGATTCTCTGCTTTTTTTACTGAGCTGCTTATTTCATTTTGGATACTATGTTTTCCAACATAGAGACAGACCTCGTCTCCTGTTTATCATGTAAAATGAGGATTGAATGTACTAGAAATGTTTTTCTGCCATAAGCACACCTTAGCACCTGGTACCCAGATGAGCCATCTTATGGCACGGATAGGGACTAAGTTGTGGAATGACTGTTGGTTTCCCAGGTGGAGTGCTTGCTGTCTGTAGTTGGCACATGTCTTGCCCAAGGGACCCAAACTTTGGAATTTGGATGTGCACTAGGCTGAATTAATCCTGCTCTGTTTTTTTAATAGTTCCTGATATTTGTCCAATAGAAGCAGAACTAAATAGCACCAGTTACTTCAAATGTGTGATTCAGAAGAACGTGAGTCCTAATGCAGAGTCCTTAATGTAAAGAAAAAATTTTGGCTTTTGCCACTGTCATTTCACAGCTCTCAGCCCACCATCACCCTGCACTCTGCCCTGCCAGGAGTGGGCACTAGACTAGTTGCGGTTTGGGAGGGAAGCTTCTGAGATCCAAGATTCTTCTGCGCTGGCTTTAAAGTGATTTTTATGCTAACATTGCGTCAAAGCCCTTTTTTTGGCAAATAAATTGCCATATAAGATTAAAAATAATTTGGGGGGCAGGATTTCTACCAGGAATTGAACAAGCAATGTACTGTCTTAAGCTGGTTCCAAATTCCTAATGCATCTGCTTTGTACAGTCCGCATTTCATAAAACTACAATTCCTCATTTGTCTGAGTTCCTTCTGCTTGTGTGCTAGAAGAATCATACCCCTTTATTTCTGGCCCTACAGGCACCTTCCCGAGTTTGGGAAAACTTCTCAAATAAGAACCCACAGAAGCCCTAAATAATGCAGTTGTTGCAAGCATCCTTGTTCAACATTTAGCAAGTGGCCCCATGCTTTTTCTGATCAGGGCAGATATAAAACAGCTGTCTCCTCAGCCAGTTTCCCAAGGAGAGTTCTCAATCCCCACTCCCTGTGCCTGCCAGAGCCGCCATCTTGAATTCAGACACTTTTTCTAGTTTTCTCTTGAAACTCCCCAGTTTAACAGATACGGCCACAGAGCATATATAGATGCTTCTTTTGTTTGTTTAGTTATTTTTATCTGAAGGTACATCATGATTCTGTGGTTCAATTTGTAGAAATTTCTAGGATCAACAGGCTGTTGTACTGATTCTTCATTTAACTGATCCTAGACTTTTTCCCTGATTTGCTTATTCCTAGTTCAAATTTAGGTATTTCTTGATTTTGTTTGTTTACTTTTGATACTGGATCTCTATATGATTAGGTCACTTCAATTTGCAAGTAATAAAATCCTAACCTAAATTGGCTAAAACAAAAAGGGAATTCATGGGCTTACACAAACTGGAAAGCAGCACTGGGCACAGCTGGATTCAGGACTCAAGGGGATAATCAGAACTCGGTTTCTCTCCATTTCTCAGCTCTGTCTTCTGCTATCATTGGCTTAAGTCTCAAGTTTCATGGGCAGTAGTAGTAGTAACAGCAGTTGGCAGTAGTGGTATACATTTCTCTAACTTTCAGGTTCTGTCAAAAGAAGTGAGTTTCTCTCTCCAAGATGTTCAACAAAATCCTGAATATGCCTATCATCGGCTAGAATTTTTTTACATACCCGTCTCTGGACCACTCCTGAGTCAGGGCAGGGAAGTCAGGCAAAGAGCCCTAGATACAGCAAAACAGAAGACACACTCACCTAAGCTGCCTTTTACTCCAAAGTCATTTGGGGAACTGCAACTCCCTTTTCTCTTTCCTTTACCAATATAGGACTCAGGTTTGGTGTGAAGGAAAATCTGACCCTGTAAATTCATTTAAAACTCAGTTAACAGGGACTGAATGAACCATAATCATATGCATATGTATGATATTTTTACATTCATTAGTATTACCTTTTTTTCTGTATAATTTTTGTGGCATTGTTTTAGTTAGTTTTTACCTTCACTTTCATTTTTAGTTTTCTTTCCATTTTATGCCTTATTTTAAAAATGAAACATTGTAGAGTGCATTTAAGACATGTTCCCTTTTAAAAGTTAGTATGTCATTTTGCTTGCTATTTGTAGAGGCTGAACAAATGAATGGACTGTATTAACTTTGATATTTTTATAAAGTTTATATAATTCAACTGTTGAAAGAGAGTGGTTAGTATTATCTTAAATGTGACATTTTGCTTGACTTGAAAGCAAGCAAAAATTGGTGTACAAAATCTTATATTTGAGGAATATGGTTTAGTCAAGGTATTTGTGTTTAACTCAATCAAACCAACCGAAACGTCCTTCTTTCTTCTCTTTGCTATCCTAATCCTTACATGTCCGGCTGAGAACACCAAAGCCTATCTATGGTAATTATTGTTAATCCTATTTGCAGGCCTAAAATTTTGGTTACACCACACGTATGAATTTTAAATAGGAGTGAGTAAACTCCTAGTATCTCTATTATTATTATTATAATTACTATTACTAGTTATATTAATTATAGTACAATTAATATTACTATTAGTAGTTATACTAATAATGGCTACCTATTATTGAGTGCTTACTATATGCTAGTGACCAAAGTACTTAGATTTAAAATTTCACTGAACCCTATGAGATAGTGCCATTCCTGGGTGAGGAAACCAAGGCTAAGAAAATAGTCTGAACAATTCAACAAGGCTGGGAGTTTATATAACTAGTAAATAACAAACCTTGGAATCTAAATCCAAATCTGTCTACTTTCAAAGTTCATGGTTTGTGTTTAGGTCTTTCTCACTGACAGATTTAGTCTTTAGGTCTATGGAAGAAAAATAACTTTGCCTGGGGAAGTCCTTTTCCCTAGCACTGATGGACCAACTCTGGAGAGGGACTTCACTTAAATTGTAAATAATGTGTCCATGATCACCCTTTTGAGATTGGGGCACCAGTTTTGTGTATCAGACAGATTGCATGTTGCTGCCCCTCACATTTAGACCATTCATTATCTGTTAGCCCTTACATAGGGAAACCATCTGTCATTTTTTTTTTTTCCCCCCAAGAAGGAGTTTTGCTCTTGTCGCTCAGGCTGGAGTGCAATGGCGTGATCTTGGCTCACTGCAACCTCTGCCTCCCTGGTTGAAGTGATTCTCCTGCCTCAGCCTCCCGAGTAGCTGGGATTACAGGTGCACGCCACCATGCCAGGCTAATTTTTGTATTTTTAGTGGAGATGACGTTTTGCCATGTTCACCAGGCTGGTCTCAAACTCCTTACTTCAGGTGATCTACCCGTCTAGGCCTCCTAAAATGTTGGGATTACAGGCGTAAGCCATCATGCCCAGCCCCATCTGTAACTTTTGCTACTTGTTCATTATTTAGTCATGTTTGGGAAAGAAAAGATCAAGGATATTGATTAAAATGAGTTGGAAATGATTGTAGAGTTTCATAAAAGCTATATATCCCTATGTTGTATCTTTGTAGATAAAATGGAAATGAATGAATCAATTCCTGGTTTTAGCATATCAATAAGAATAGGAACCCTGCATTAATAATAGACTCCAAGTCTCAAGGCATTAGGCTACAGAAGCTCTTCCAGGAAAGTAGCATTTGCTCAAACTGCGTTAAGCAGTAGAGGGAAATTTTTTGGCTAAAGTAATTGAAAAGTTCAGGGATAGTTAGCTTCAGGCACAGCTGGATCTAGGGGCTCAAATAATGTCATAAGATATCTGTATTTTTCCTATCTTTCATCTCTGATTTCATGTCTTGGCTTAGTACTCAGAAGGTGCTCCTTTTAAGGTAACATAATGATCAGCAGAAGCATCTAGGTTATCATCTATCAGCTTTAAAACCTAGCAGAAACAAAGCATCTCTTTTCCAATAGGTCTAGCAAAAATCCTGAGAATGACACTTATTGGATTGGCTTGGGTCACACACCCACATCCTAAATTAATGACTGAAAGCAGGGAAGCAAACTGACCTGGTGTGAGTTGTGTGCTTTTCTCTGGAGCGCAGAAGTGGCTCAACCCCTCAAGAACCCTAAATGCTGGAAATGTGGAGAAAAAATGGTTTTCCAAAAGAAAGACAGGAAGAAGAGGAATCAAAGGGATAAACCAACCGACTAAACAACAACAACAAAAAATTCCAGGTGTTTACCACACTTTCTCTACAACTCAATGTCTTTATCTGGAAATAATCCAACTCCACGATGCTGCAGTCCCTGGGCACCCGCTGATGTGGGGAATAGGCAGAGAAAGGCATGATGTGTGGGCTGTTGCCCAGGCACTGGTTAGGGGAACCAAGATAGGCTCCGGGCATTCTAGCAGTTAGTTCAGTAGGCCTGGAGGCTACACTAATTATGAGTGAGTATAGCTCAATTAGGGGGTGAGAAGTGGGATGGGAGACAGCAGGATCAGGCCTGGGGAAAAACAGACTGGTTTTCAAACATCCATTTGCGGTGGTTATTAAACAAGCCTTTAGAACACTTCTAAGACCAGTATTGTGCTACACCCTGCTGGGCGGTACTCTCAAGATATGACACTAGGAGATAACACCTGCTGTTACGAGTGACTAGAAAACAAGGAAGAAGCAGCAAACTACGTCAAATGAAACAGGACAGTCAGGGACAGAGCACTCAGTTAATTAGAGGTCTTTTGAAAGGGTATGGACTCATATATTTTGCAGAAGTAACCTTTTCATCAGTTGGGTTAAAATATATAAAAGCTTTGTGGTTTCTGTTTCATCATTTTTAACACAGAAATGAAAGATCACAACCTTCCTCAAAACGTCTTGTCTTCCCAATGGTAGAAAGTGATCCTCACTCTAGAGTGTAAGAAAGTGATGCTCACTCTAGCAGTGTGATCTGATACGGAAAACCAAGATAACTTGCGTTCAGACCAGGTGATCCTAGGTACCCATTACTAGGTAATAGAATAGATTACAGGTTATTCAGAAAAATAAAACAGAGGGTCTCAACTAGAAGGAGAAACTTGTAGAGATGTTCTAGGTCTGGAAGTAGAGCACTAAAGAGCAAATAAAAATTCTTATGGCTTTTCTAAACTGAGAAATTTAATTCAGTTTGATACTCAAGAAAATCTCTTATTGCCTTCAAATGAAAAAAAAAAAAAAAAAAAAGAGGGCCGGGTGCAGTGGCTCACGCCTGTAATCCCAGTACTTTGGGAGGCCAAAGCGAGTGAATCACCTGAAGTCAGGAGTTTGAGACTAGCCTGGCCAACGTGGTGAAACCCCGTCTCCACTAAAAATACAAAAATTAGCTGGGTGTCGTGGTGGGCGTCTGTAATCCCCGCTACTTGGGAGACTGAGGTGAGAGAATCGCTTCAACCCAGGAGGCGGAGGTTGCAGTGAGCTGAGATCATACCATTGCACTCCAACCTGGGCAACAAGAGCAAAACCCCGTCTCAAAAAGGAAAAAATAAAATAAAATAAAAGGCTCTCGATTTTCTAGTTTCCTGCTCTATGATTAGCTCCAGAAAGCTGGGCTCCTGGGGCTAACTGATGCCACCTGGAATGGGTGCCCTCCCACTACGGTGGCCTGCCCTCAGTGTGGACTAAAGGCAGTGCCTCCTCCATGCTAAAGCAGATGCTGGCCCAAGCAACAGCCCTGTGCCTGTCAAAATATAAGCTGAGTATGGCATATGAGACTAGAGAGGGATCACAGAACCTTAGACATTTCCAAGAAAAATGAATAATATAAGGCTAGGTCTTGGACGGTCTGCATCTTATTAATCCCTCTTTTCCACAATGGTGGGCGGGCTGCCGGGGATGTGGGCTGCAGATGGGAAGCACACTTTCCTGGGGTTTTGTTCCATTCTCCAGGCTCCTCGTAGGCACCAGAAGTATTCATTTCCTGGCATGAGCAGGGCTTTGGAGCACTGGTGTCCAATTTGTTCTTTGGACAGCTTGGATGGCTGGATGGGACCTGGAATATTTGAAAGTGCCAATGGACACCCACTGTTAGGATAAGCTATGCCTGACCAGCCTCCCAGGCCTATCTCTTCACCTCTGGATCACCAGCGTAGCCCCCAGCTGAGCTCTCCTACCTCAATTCTCCTGCCTCTAACTCACCCCAAACAAGGTGGCTGAATTCTTCATCTTAAATCACCATTTAAAGTGGTGAGCTCTGTCTCAAAATTCAGGAAGCCTTCCTCTTTGTTTCCAAGAGAGCATTTGAATACTTTCATCTCAGACAGGCCCCACCCCCAAGAGCCTTCAGCACTCTCCTCATGCTTCCCTCAAAATCTTTGCCAAACTTTTCCCACAGCCTGGAATACTTCTTTGCCTCAACCACCTGCCCCCACCTGTCATTTACCTGCCCTATCCAGACATTCCCAGCTCTCAAGGAATTTTTCAACAGATTGTTTATATCATCCAGTATTTGCACTACTTCTTGGGTAACTAATTGTGTCCTATTTTGTATTTTTCTTTTTAGCATACTTGTATACACTTATGCTGATGGGACCATGAATTTCTTTCTCTTTTGTATCTCCAAGAGGGATGACCACATAGTAAGTATTTAATAATTATTTGTTGAGTAAATGCTTACATAACTAAATGATATTGCATGGCACTAAAAACATCTTTGTTATTTGAGTAAATCACAGGTTAGAAAAATCACAGCCTAGCCTCATCATTGCTATTTCCAAGTCTAAGTATGATCTATTTAGTAGGTCAACATGCCCTTCCTACCGTTTATTCTCATCTGCAGCAAGAAGAGGTACTAGAAATATCTTTCATCAACAGAATTTTCCTAATGTTCCTACTCTGCTTAGAAACCTATAGTGACTTCCTATTAGCACTCATGTGAATTACAAACAGCTCCCCTCACTTCTCTGATCCTGTGACTTCTGGCTTTCATCAACTCCCAGCAAACTTAACTGTTGGTTTCTACTTCATTGTACGTCCTGGTTTCTACCTCATTTTCAGGAAGGGCACATCAACCAGTCTTTGCTACTTCCCTCCCTCAGTCAAATGGATGCTTTCCCTGACTCCTGGGCACAGATCTAGGGCCTTCTGAAGTTTTATCTTTAAAAGCCATATAAAAACTTCTCTTAAGGGGGAGTACCAAAAGGGAGGAATAGAAATCTAATTTACCATTCAGTGTCTGTGACTTGTTGAGATTTAAAAAAATAAACAAAGCAGGCATATTTAAAGCATTAAAGACACATCAATTACTTCCAGCTTGTGCTATTTCCTTTTGAACTCTCCTCTTATGAATGTTACTGTCCCCCTGCTCCTGAGCTCCTTTGCCTCCTTCTGGGATCTGAGCCCACCCTTCAGGGAAATCTCCTCTGGGGAATGGGAAGCCAGGAAAAGTGTGACGGTCCCTGAGCTGAGCTGGTGCCCTGATGGCTCAGCACACCTTCCCTGCTACTCCCTTCCCACTGAACAAGCTGGTGTCCATCTGCAGCAACGGGCCAAGGGTCGACAGGGAATTCTGACTTTCTTGGTGACTGAGAAGCATAAGCCCTGTAATTAGCAGTTCCTGATTCACAGTTGACGAGGCTGAAAATCCAGAAAGAGGACAATGCTGGTGCCAGTAGTTCATATGAATGAGTTGTGGCAGAAACACATCCCCAGCCTTCAATTCCACCCATGACTATATCTTTTGCTTTTAAATCTGCTTTCCTTTGCTTGGAGTCAGCTCTAAGAAGGAGCAAAGCATTTTAGGATTTTGTGGTGGGCAGGGTCAAGACTTCAGGTGCCATTAAGCCAAGGGACTGCTGAGGTCCGGACTGCATTCTATGAACTTCCCTGGCACTTTGGTCTTATGCCAAAGACAGTGCTCAAATTATAGTGGATGCTTTCAGCTGCATGAAATACAGATATCAAAAGAACTTTATTATTAAATGAAATCTGAGAAGCCAGTCTTCCTTTGATAGATAAGAAAACTGGAGCCCACCAAGTTTACGTAAAATCTTTCTTGGATTTTCTTATTTGTTTATTTATTCTTTCTGTGAATATTTATTTAATGTTGGCTGTGTGCAAGGCAGAGGGTCCAAGGACTCAGTGCATTTTTAACAGAGCTGGGACCAGAACTCAGAGCTTCTCACTCCTGCCCTAGTATTGTTTTCACCACAAAATATACTAAGCCAGCATGTTTATTCATGACCGGACCTGACCATGTTTCGAGCACCTACTAAACACCAGGCATCATGTATGGGTGTTTGACATAATTATCTCATTCAATTTTGATAGCATCCTGAAAGATAGGTGGTGTTGTCTCTTTTTTATGATGAGGAAACTGAGACCCAGAGAGGTTGCACGGAGACCTGTGTTGGGATTCTGCAGCTAGCAAGTGACAGAGTTCGGATTGAGTTGGAGGTCTATCTAAGTGCCAAATCCAGGCTCTCTCCACTCTGGTGCATTTGCTTCTCAATTGCTCCCAAAACTCCACCTGCTCCCATCAAAGGGCTGTACTCCTTCAGACCAGGAAGCTTTGTATATGCATCCCCCTACTTGGCATGCCCTCCTTTCTTCCTCTCTACCTTTGCAGTCCCACTTGTCCCTCCGGGCTCAAATCTTGATGAGCTCATACTTCAAGAATGTTTAAAGATGAAGAAATCTGGCCACCAAGGTTTAGCCTAGCCAAGCTTACTGTTTAGAGAGCCATCATTCCTTCAAATGCCTTTCATTTTGTCAGGTTTTACTGACAAGCTTAGGTCAAACTGGTCAGCAGTACCACTTACATAAATGTTTGTCACTGGCCCTTTTGAAAACGAATGTAGACCTTGAACTGCTGTCTTTTCTTTTTTCTAGAATAAATTGCTACTTGCCGGGGGGATGGTTATTTCCCATTATGCAGCCGAGTCAGGGAATGCTCTGAATAATCAAATATTCCAATGAATGGGGTTACATTACATGGATCAGCAGCTTTCAAGGAATCAGAATAAAATACACTTAACACAAACACTGTACTAAGCATAATGTAATTTTCTTGCTGGTTTTGCTGCTGATCCTGTGAGCATCAATTATCACTTAACAGGAGTTGAGGTGTTATAGTAAGAGCGCTGGGAATCAAGTAACTCTGCCACTAACCCGCGAAGCGATTTTGAGCACACCACCTTCCATTCTGGAGTGCTGTTTCCTCTTCTGTAAAACAAGCAAGTTGGATCAGATTGTGTCTGGTGTATGTGTTGCACATGTGTCATCATTCTCCACTCCTGAGTCCACGTCAGACATCACTAATCAATTGTGGCACATTTTTTTCCCTTTGATCTCTGACAGCCTCAGCATCCCTCTAAGCCCAGTGTTCCAGCCACCAATCCACTCTCAGTAGATTGGAGTAGACATATGAAATGAAATCTATTTGCTATAATTGAACTAGATGATCTCCAGGGTCTCAACTTTTATGAGCTGCCTGAGGTGAAGGCATGCCGGATGGAAAGTTGGGTGGCAGACAGTTTGTACTATCATTAAGCATTAAGTATTTTACCACTCAGCTGAGGGGTTGGGTTTTTTTATTATTATTTTTGTTTGCCTCCAATTCGCTGACATGTAGGCTTATGTGGCTACTGAAAACTATGGCAGGAATTATATCTAAAATTCTAGTGGGTAGATCCAAGTGGATTGTGACAAGGGAGGGTCTGGTCAGCTTGGCTCGTCCTAAGATTCAACCCACCTTTGAGGCTGTCCTAATAGAAACAGGCAGAAATAATCCAACCCACATCTGAGTTCCCTCATCCCACAACACTAGGCTGGGACATATCATTCTGTGTTATGGCTAGTAGGATGTGATACACAAACCTCCTGGTAGGTTATAAACTCCTTGGAGTCTGGGAGGATGCTCTAGTTATCATTTGAATTCTCAGCCTGGTCCCACAACTAATAAGCTGTTTACCCCCGACAGGTTACTTTCTCTGCCTCAATTTTTAATTTATAAAACTGGGAAAAATAATAATAATATACTTTAGGGGTTTGTCATGCACATCAGATGACAACATTGATGTAAATGCGTAAAAGACCTCCTGGAATATTGCTTTTTTTATTATTCTAAAATCACAGCCTAGCACAATGCCTGATGAACAAGAGTTACTAGCGTGTGTTGACTGATTTAGTTTTCAAATCACCATGAAAGGTGAGTATCTACCTTTGGAGGGACTGATCCAAGAAACAGCAGGGAAACAAATATGACAGCATCTGTCCACAAGACTGTGGGGAACTGAACAGGGCAGAGTTAGTACAAAGGGTTTGGATTCATCTGCTGCTGAGGCAACCAGAAATCAATTCGAGGGAGTCACACGGCAAAGGAGGCAGCTGTAGTCAGCTTCCTGGCCTTAGGAGGGATTTTTATTCTTTTCACTAGCATCTTCCACTTTTGGAAGCATATTCTCAAATCATGAAAATACTCTTGTGAGAGCACATTTTTATTTCATTGTGTCCTCACACAAACCTGGGAGCTCAAGGCAGTATCACCCCTATATGAGGCAAAGCTGAGGTCCAGAAAGGTTATGTAATTTGCCTAAGGATCCACGGCCTGTGAGGGCAGAGCCCGGGCTGGGACTTTCAGTCTCACAGTCTGCCCCATCCTCCTTCTCTCCTGTCCTCTTCAGGAACATATTTCAGTTTTAGGTTTCCCGGCAGTTTTTCTAAACACTATCAAGAAAAAGCAATTTTATTAGTTCATTGATATAAACAATGAGTTGGTAAGGGACTTTTATTTTCCCCAAATCCTCCAACCCTATGTCAAATGTCAGAGTTATTTTTTGGCTATGAGAAACCGTAATGTAAAAATGAGGAAAATATTCCCACAAAAGGAGTCTGAGAAGTATGCCTGGGCATGACTGTGAAAAAGAGGACAGGAACAGCATACAATGCTTAATGAAACATTTAAAGGACAGTACTGGGTTTTATTTGAAACACGATCTTCATGTTGCTGACAAATAAAATAAAACAAGTATGAAATAGGCACAAACCACTGTTGGATGTGTTTCTCAAAAGACTTGGGCATAATGTGAAACCAGGAGTTCACATGTTGCCCTTTAAATAAAATACAGGAATGTGTACTTTCTATGGAGATATGACTTTTAGTTTTCTTCTTCACTGTAGAGATAGATTTGTGAGGGACCATTATCACTCCATCCCCCAATTCTCCTGGAGACTAGGTCATAGAGTAGGCCCATTTATCCAGTTGCACCTCCCCCATGACCTGAAATGTGTGAACCTGGGTTATTGTGTTTGCACACTCGAGAGCCCCAACTCTCCGTATGCTATGGCTTCAGCTGATTAACATCGTCTGGCCCCAAGGAGAGCCATAGACTGGCAAAGCCAATCAGATCTCTTCTTTTAAGAGTTTTAAATCACAGAGAAGATTCCAGTTGGTATAAATCCTTGAGTGAGGAGAAACTAGAGATTGAGGCTGAATTAGCAATATCGGACCATGCCCAAATTGAGCACTCACAGAAAGAAAAAAGGGTAAAGAGAGAAAGAGAGAAAAATGGAGTAGATGCACAAAGGGAGTCAGTCTGTTCAGGCTGCTGTAACAAAATACCTTAAACTGGGTAATTTGTGAATAATAGACATGTATTGCTCACAATTTTAGAGGCTGGGAAGCCCAAGCTCAAGGTCGCAGTGGACTTGGTGTCTGGTGAGGGCTCTCTGCTTCATAGATGGTGTCTTCTTGCAGAGTTCTCACATGGCAGAAGGGCAAGGCAGCTTCCTTTTCATCTTAACCACCTCCTGAAGCCTCACTTCTTAATACTATCACATTGGTCATTAAGCTTCAACGTGAAATTTGGAGGACACATTCAGATCATAGCAAAGGGTAATGAAGGCATGAGAAGATATGAGAAAGACCATGAAGGTTTTGAAAACTAGAACAAATAGTTTCCAAACCCCAGATTTCAGCTCCGGTCCCTGACATCTGGTGGGACTTCTTTGCCACAAGACGCTGCCGTGTTTTGGCAGAGAGTGGGCGCTCTGTCTGTTGGATAAATTGGTGATGAAATAAATCTCCTTCTTTCTTGGGCTACTTTGAGTAGGTTTTTGTTCCTTATATCCAAAGGAGCCTTGATTGGTATTGTATAACTTTCTCTGGCTGAAATAATAGGTTGGTAGCTCATTCCCATGCTCAAGCAAGCATTCTTGATTGGGGTTAACAGGGATATCTTTATTCCCTCAGGTTACATGCAATCTTTTCTATTTATGTCGAGGTCACAGTATATGCATGTAATTCAAATGATAACACAAAACATTTACTGAGCACTTATTTTATGCCAGTAAGTAGTGTATTATATACATTGTCTCATTTAATCCCCAACCACTCCTATGAGATTGGACATTTTATTCTCACCATTTATAGATTAAGAAGCCAAGTCTTGGTGAGGACAAAGAAGATATTCAAGGTCACCTGATAGATAATTTACTGGAAAACCCAATGATTAAATTGCTATTGATTTGCTTCCAGCTACAATAGGAAGTATGTGGTGTATCAATAAAATGATATCTGTGAGGATATTTGGATTTAATTGTCATTTCTCTCCCAGTTGGTAAAAACAATTTTACATTTCTACATCCACTAAATAAGGTGTACTGATATATGCCTCCTACTATCTCAGTGAGGAGACCTCTTCATGAGTGTACACATATAGCTGCCAAAAGACAAAAATTGTTCAGCTTTGTGTTTTACACTTTAGATTCTAAGGGGTCAGCAATGACAGAACTTTGTAAGAAAAAAAAATCCAGATTTGTTACTCCCTGTTGAGCCAGCAAATGGAAGAAAATAAAGTTTTAATAACATCCTTTCCTCTTCTCAATTCTGTTCTCATTAAATAGTATAATTGTGGTTTAAAACAACTGGGAGCTGGGTGCGGTAGCTTACACCTATAATCCCAGCATTTGGGAGGCCAAGACGGGAGGCTTGCTTGAGTCCAGGAGTTTGAGACCAGACTGGGCAACATAGCGAGACCTCATATCTACAGAAAATTTAAAAATTAGTCAGATGTGGTGACAGGCATCTGTACTCCCAGCTACTGGGGAGGCTGAGGCAGAGGGATTTTTTGGACCCAGGAGTTTAAGGGTTCAATGAGCTATGATCGCACCACTGCACTCCAGCCTGGGCAACAGAGAAAGATCCTGACTCTATACAAAATAATAATAATAAAATAAAACAAGTAGGGACCAATATAGGGTTGCTAATGTATTATTTTAGTAAGTAATTAGTTATTTAATTAAAAGTAATAAAATTTAGTTATTTAACATACAGATAGAGAGGCATAATTTAGACTAAAGGATGGCTCTTTAAATGAAATGCACTTAGCTATATAAAATATTTACATCAGTGTCCTATTTTTTTCTTCTCACTAAGAACTACAAAAACTTTGCTGTGAAATGAATTTTGTGAACTATTACTACTGGGGTGTTTTGTATTAGTTTACAATGAAAGAGACAAAATTTCTTGATATTTTAAAAATGTTATTGTGTTGGATCAATTTTTTGTGTGTACAGTTTTCCCAACTTTTGAACTGTTGAGGTTCTCCTCTGAGGCATTGCTTAAAGGTAAAGAAATTGGGAATACACAGTTATTGCCAGATATTACAATCCAAGACATATTTATTCAGCCCAATGTCAAGGACATCAAAATGGACATTTTTAGCCCTTTATCTATGCACAGTTTGTGCAACCCTTGGTTATCTAGCTTAAAATGTTAATTTCAGTCTTCAATAAACAACTAGACTCAGAGATATTAATCCCTGCAATTAACGTCTATCCCAACTAGCCATATGCCTCTGGATATAGTTGGAGAAGAATTTCAGCTATCTAAGACTTATGAGGTCCCAGCTCCAGCTGGGACTCAAAATCATGTTTCCAGAACACAAAGAACACTTGATAAAGTTGGAGAGAGATATTTTTTGAAAATATGTCACTAGGCAGCTTGGGAGCAATTTAGCAGCACCATCCTACAGGGTATGAATTTAACCTTTGCTCTCTGAAATGAAGGTCAGCAAATTTGTTTTTACTCTACATATCTTATAATCAATTCAATGTCTGGGTAAATCAGTTTCTAAAGAAGAGGCTGTGTTTGCAGATAAGTGATACTTTCACCTTCTAATTTTTTAACCATTTAACCCTCTCTTCTCTGAATTAAAATTCTTCTCCCCCCCCCTTTTTTTTTTTTGCAGGGGAGGAGGAATCTAAAAACTTAAGAAACAAAATATTAAAAGGGGAAAAATACCATACTGTTGTCTGCAGAAGGTAAAAAAAGTCCGAGAAAATGGTTTTTTTTTCTTCTAAGAGATGAACACGTGAAAAGATACTTTAAAAATCTGTCTGTTCACCTGAAGTTTTCTTGCTAATCTATACTTTAAACCAGGGTTGACAAAGAATAGCCCATGGGCAAAACCCAACCCACTGCCTGGTTTTGTAAATAAAGTTTTAATAGAACACAACCATGCTCATTCATTTAGGTATTATCTATGGTTTTTGGGCTACAACAGCAAAGTTGAGTAGTTGCAGGAGAGGTCATATGGCCCAAAAAAGCCTAAAATATTTACTATCTGGCCCTTTATAGAACATATTTGCTGATTCATGCTTTAAATCAAAGACTCTTAGAGAAATGACACTGTGAAAATATATCCTTAGCCTAGATATAGCAATGGCTTAGGGGTAAAGGAGAATAGATACTGGTTTTAATCCAAGCATTCACTTTGTGGAAACATAGAACGATACCAAGCTGATGAAATGAACAATAGTTGGGAATGCACTGTAATGAGATAAAGACATAATAACTAAATTTACTCCTCTGATTCTCCAGGAGCTTATCTAATAACAATATGCTATGGTAATGATGAACCCAGCATCCTCAGCTAATGTCAGCCATTTGGGAATAAGAGTTTCTTCTCTGCAGCAGATGTGTGGCTCAAAGTTCACCAGGAGTGCACTCACAGAGAGAGCACAGCATGTGTTGTTCTGTGAGGGACCAGTGCTGGCCTGTCAATGGAATAGCTAATTTAGTTAAAGGACTGGGGAAATAGTGGGGGTGGAGTGCTAGAACTTGGGAAAAGAAGAGTTTTAACCCTTTCTGGGTATGACTTTACTTTTCAAATAATGATAATTCTGTTGCCTATAGAATTTAAACCAAGAGAATGAAATGCAGTTTATATCATTCCTTGCCAGTCATCCTACATGGACAGCTGCCAGGAGGCTGATATGCAGAGGCGATCATTGCATGCATGGTTATTTCTGTCGTAGACGCTCGTCATCCCTTGAAATTGCTCCACTCCTAAGATTCCAAATTCCAGCCTCTGCTTGCTTGTCTCAGAAGTCTAGTACATGGACTAATGAGGGTGGGCTCCCTCAACTTCCCTCTCCAACTAAACCTGCCGGGTATTCATCCTGGGCCTAGATTTTTACTTCTCTCTTGGAAGAAGAAGGGCAGAGACTCACCTCGTGGCTTGTGTGTTGCCATACTTTCTGATTTCTTTAGACTGTTGCTTTGTCATCTTCAGGTTATTCCTCTCTTTCCATTTTCGTAACAAACATGGTTTGGTCTCACTTACCATAAATATGTAAAAAATCAAAAACAAAAACAAAACTCTCTTTTCCTCAACTTTGCTGTTCTCTTTTGCTGCTTTCCTAGTAGCTTAAATAAGTTTATTTCTTGTACATGCAACGGCCACAGAAGATTGGGTGGCTCTTCTTAAGAGGATTTATGCTGTATTCAGTGATTCAGCAATCATGGGTTTTTCATCTTTCAGTTTTGTTGTTTCTGCACAGGGCCTCCCCCATGACCACTGGGGCAGGGAGAGAGCGATTGAGTCAGACGAATCTGGCACAGGCTTTTCCCTGCCTCAGTCCAGAAAGAACCCACTTCACATTTCTTTGAAGAACTACCACATTACTCTTCCACAAGTACAAGGACACTGGGAAGTACCATCTTCCGTGTGCCTGGAATGGGAGTAGAACCAGATATTGGTGAACACAGTAATGCTTTCCACAACTACAACTCCCATAAGGAAGCGCCACTACTTCCTCAGTGTCCACCACTGTCTTCCAACCCACATCTTCTCAAATCTGGCTTTTGCCACCATCGCTCCACGAAACTACCTTTGTTTTTGCCTTATCTTTTTCTTACAATGATCGCCTTGTCTATCTAATCACATTATCTTTGCGACTTCTGCCTTAGTGTCTTGGTGGAATTTGATCCAAACTTTATCTCCTTTCTTCCTGAATTCACTTTTTGGTTTGCATAGCAGCACATGTAGCATTTCAAGCTTCCCCTCATTCTTTTATACGGACTTTCTCTCAGTTTCTTTCACTGATTTCTCTTCCTCTTCCTCCTATTCAATGTAGGGAGTCCATGTAGCTCAGACTTTTCTTTGCATCCTCTATGTCCTTGCCCTTGGGTTTCAGCCTTCAGCTCTGACCATGTAACTCCTCAATCAATCAATCAATCCACCCATCCATCCCCTTCTTCAGATCCAGAATTACACCTCTAAATTTCACTTACATTACACTTCCACTTTTAAATGGACATAAATTCATAGTCTCTGAAAATACAGACCTTCTTCCAACCTAACAATTTCTGTTAATAGAACTGTGTCTGTTAGAATACCTGGGATATGTGACAGAATACCCCAATTCAAGTGCCTAAAATAAAGAAATGTATTATCTCAACTAGTGAGAAGTTGAGGTGCTTCTCTCAGCTCTGCCTCGATGTGTGTATCAGTTCTGGCTTTGTTGACTCCTCTCACAGTAGTTAGACCTCTCTAATAGCTCTAGTGGTCATATTTAGAGGCTATATTCAGCCTCCAGAGGAAAAGGAGCCAACTCTCTTGTTTCTGTTTAAGAGTGACAGAACCTTTCTGGGAAGTCTCCTTAGCAGTCTTCCCTTTGTTCCTTAAAAAAAATTATTAACAGCTTCATTGAGATACAGTTTACATATTATGTAAGTCACCTATTTAAAGTCTATAATTCAATGGTTTTTTAGTACATCCACAGACTTATGTGGCCATAACCACAATAAATTTTAGAACATTTTCATTGCCCCAAAAGAAACCTTTGTCCCTTAACAATCACTCCTTGCTCCCCTCTCTCCCCAGTCTCTGGCAACCATTAATCCACTTTCTGTCTGTATGTATTTACCTATTCTGAACAGTTTGTTTAAATAGACTCATATAATATGTGGCCTTTTGTGTCTGGCTTCTTTCACTTAGCATACTCTTTTGAGCTTATCATTACTGTACTGTGAATCAGTACCTTATTCTTTTTTATTGCTTAATAATATTCCATTGTGTGGATATGCCACATTCTGCTTATCCATTTCTTGGTGGATGGACCAAGAAATGGTTTTCATCCCTTTGCTTCTTTTGCTAAGAATTTCTGCAGCTGCTTATGCCTAATACAATCCCTGGAAAGCATGGACAAATGGAGCCACCTGAATGGCTTGGACAAATGGAGCTGTCTGGGTGACTTGGACAAATCAAGACTCAGCCCTCGGGTTGAAGATGAGTCAATCTTCTCTGAAGCAGTGGCCACTTAGAAGAGGGTGAATATTTGAACAAAACTGGATTTCTGTTCGAAATGAGGAAGGGAGGAGTGGTAGGGAATGTGGGAAAGACAAAAACAAGCAAACAAACAAACAAAAAACAAAGTAACAGATCTTCTGCAAGTAACAACCAATATATTTTTTTAGTTCTGAAACTTTTTCTTTCTCCTGACCCATGATATCCAATTGGTGGCCAAGCTTGTCTATTTGATCTCCATGGTTTCTTCTCTCTCTCCTTCTCTCATCCACCTGAGTCGCCCCCTCTGCTTCTTGCTCTCATTACTTCTCAGCCATTCTTCCCTAACGGCCTCCTGCTGAGACCTATTTTTCTGTTGTGCCTTCTTCCCCATCCAATGCATCTCACACATCTTGGTGAGCACAATCTTTCCACAATATACATCTACTGATAATAATGTTACAGCCCCTGCTCAACTCTACTGCCTATAAAACAAAGTCCAAACTCATTACTCACACAAATAAGGTCAGTCTCAGCATCTCTTTATTTATCTGTCTCAGCCAAAATCTCTTCCTTTACTTATATAGCTCCAACCCATTCTTTGAGACATCTTAGATAATAATAGCTAACATTTATTGACATGTTATATGTCAGTGCTGTTCTAACACTCATGGGATTATCCCATTGATTCCTCACAAGAAGTCTATGAGATCCATACAAGTATTAGTATCAATAATTCATCCAATGATTACTTAAATATGAGGAAATAAAGGCTAAATATGTTGTCTATGATGATACAGCCAGCAGGTAGTCAGGCCAGGATTTACATCCAGGCAGTTTGATTCTTATGTGGAAACATCTCCTTCCTGAATCCTTTCCTGATTCCATATCCCTTCCCTCCATTCCCTCCTCTAACCTCTCACCCCACCCTCACATACTGCAATTTCTCCCTCCTTTTTAAACATATAGCATTTTCTTTATAAGGCTGAGCTTTGTCCTCCCCAAATTCATATGTTAAAGTCCTGGCCCTCGGTACCTCAGAATGTGACTGTATTTGGAGATAAGGTTTTAAAGATGCAATTAAGGTTAAATGAAGTTATTAGGTTGGGCCTCTAATTCAATATAACTGGTCTCCTTATAAAAAGAGGAGATTAGGATACAGATGTGCACACACAAAAGAGAAACCCATGAGAGGACTCAGTAAGAAGGTGGCTATCTGCAAGCCCAGGAGAGAGGCCTCAGAAGAAATACCCTGCTGACCTCTTCATCTTGTAATTCTAGCATCCAGAACAATGAGCAAATACATTTCCGTTATTCATGCCACCAGTGTGTGGTATTTGGTTATGGCAGTCCTTGGAAATGTACACACTTTCTGGGTCTCAGTCACCTCATCTGTAAAATGGGTTGCTGGCGGATTTAGTGGAAGAAATTTCTCAGCGCAGTGCCAGGCACTGTTTTGTACAGCAAACAGCCAACAGCCATTTCTCCCTTCCTGTCATCCTAAGGTGACCTTTGGGGACAGAAGTGTCAGGGCTGGTAGGGGCTTAAGGCTGAAACCCCTGGCTGCTGGTAAATAAGCAAGTTAAGATGAGCCCAAAGAGTACCAGTAGCTACAAATAGACAGATTCCAAGATCAAACACTAGGAAGACAGAAATGAACTAGGAAGACAGAAATGAACTAGGAGCCAGGGGAGACATGCTGTATCTGTATCCGCAAGTAACAGAAAGCCTGTCTCAAATAGAATTAAACAAAAAAATTGGATGTATTTGGGCCTGCCAGTGAATAGTTCAGGGATGGGTACAGGAACTCAAAAGATGTCATAGGATTTCTGCGTGTGTGTGTATACGTGTGTGTGTGTCTGTTTGTCTGTCTCAGATGGCTGAGTTCCTTCTGTTCCAATTCTTCAAAAGACTCCATGTTTGTGGTTGTGAGATGTCTGTGGTTGTTCTAAGACCTTCACTTGCTTGCAGTTTCAGAGTTTAGGTGGGGAAAGTTCATTCTTCTTTTAATCATTTAGGCAAGGCCTAGGACTAGATTTCCTTGCTTTTGTTCAACTCCTCTTGAGTCGGGTGCCCAATGCTACACTCACCTCTTGGCTGGGGCAGGGGATCTGACAAGCTGGTGGCTTAGGCCTGGGTCACATGGGCCACAACTGAATCTGAACCACCCTCCAAAGGAGGTTTGAGGGAAGAGGACCAGAACAATGACCAGAAGAATGGTGATGAGATCCAGACACATGACACTACCCCCACACCCACATAGACAAAGAGGCGATTTTCAACAATAAAGCCAAGGAGTTCTCTTTTTCTTTCTCCATCTCTCTCTCCTTCTCCCTCTTCTACTTCTTTTTCTTTTTTTAGAATCAGGGTATCACTATGCTTCCCAGGCTGAACTCCAACTCTTGGACTCAAGGGATCCTCCCACTTCAGCCTCCCAAGTAACTAGGACTATAGGCATGGAACTGTGCCCAGCTTCTTACTTCCACTTCTTAAAGTAGACTTCTGACTCCTAACACATTTTTGTTGTGACCTAGTTTAAGTTCATTTTGTCATCCAATCGTCGGCTTTAAGGTGGCCAGCCTGCTGCAAGACCAAATGGGGCAGGGCCCCTAGGGAGAGCAGTGGAGCCATCTTTCAACCAAGCCATCCTTTCCTGTCTACAAGTGCTTGACAGCCTTCTAGAATCTCTGTGCCTGCATTTTCAAGTCTCAGACTCAAGGAAACTCAATTCCAGGTGGCACTTGTGATGTGAGACATACCAAAGACAATAGTAACAATAATGGTTACTACTAAAGGACTACCCACCGTGGGTCAGGCACTGTGACAAGTATGTACATGCTCCAATCCTGTGTTACTCTCAGCTCACCCATGAGCGTCCTCATTTTACTGATGCAGAAACAGAGGCCCAGAGAGGTTAAGCAAACTGCCTGATGTTTCACAGGAGGAAGTGGCAGAGCTGGAGTTCCAAATCAGGTCTGCCTGCCTCCAAACCCCTTACTCTTTATCACTCAGCCCCACCACACTGCCTCCACAGTTGGCAGGCCGGGTTGGACTGCAGTCTGCAAGCAATTAGCAACAGCAGCTCTCCAGCAAATCCAAGAAACAATCCAATCTGTAAAAGGGGAGGGAGAAGCCATCTTAAAAGAGAAAGCTTTTTTTTCCTCCCCAGCTGGTTGAGGGGGAGCAGTTTGCCACAGGCTGCTGAGGGCAAGCAAGGGGCAGAATGTTCACTGAATGTTCATTCTCCCAATTGTTTTTCTATGACATTGAGCTCACACTCCAGGGAAAATGCAGGGCATGAGTTGAAATGTCGTCCAAAGCCATTCAGCTAGGGCTTTAAAAGGAGCTTTTGTTGGTGGAAATCTCTTTACTGTCCTGACTTTCCCTGGGCTTAGGTTTGCCTGACAAAATAAAAGATGACCAGTTATATTTGAATTTCAGATAAACAACGCATAATCTAGGATATGTATGTCCCATATATTGCATGGGACGTACTTATCCTAGAAGATTATGCGTTGTTTATCTGAAATTCAAATTCAAATGGGTGTCCTGTATTTTTACTTGCTAAATCTAGAAACTTTGTCAGTTTTAGACTTCAAGAATAAGCCTGTTGCCTCTGTCTTGCTGCCCAACCAGAATCCAACAGGTTATTTCATTCTTGTGAAGGAAGTAGAATTTAAGGATGCATTCTGGAAGATGCATGCTTATGCATGCTCTATCTTGCTTTTTAAAGAAAATGTTAAAAAAATGATGTGGGCTTTGTAAATAATAACAAAGATAATAATAATCCTTTCAGGATCTGGGAAATGTCTTGAGGGTTTGGGGGAATCAACTTTCCACTGAAGTTCCTGGAAACCGGTCAGTACAATTTGTATTTAATAAAGAGCAGCCAACATTGCTGCCACAGCATCTTGTGAGCGCATCCCACAGAGGAAGTGGGCGATGGTCCTGACCTCCCTGGGGCGGAGGCCCCTCCCTAAGGATTAGGCTTGAATTCCAAGCTCTGCAGGACCAAGTGACAATGGGAGATTGGGAGCAGGGAGGGAGAAGGAAGGGACCAGATGGAAAAGAGGAAGAGAGGGAGAGGAGGCTTTAGTGCAAATTCAACATCATTTGCCTCATTGCAATGCTCTCTGCTTCCCTCTCATTTATAAGTCTGGAGCACATTCTTGGCATTGAGACTCTCATACTTGGACCCTTCTCTTCTCTTGGTTCCTGGCACAGTGAATTTGGCCATTCCCTGCAGTGATAGGCCATTCCAGGGAGTGCCCCATCTAACCAGCGGCAGGCCAGCTGTCCAAGGAGCCTTTTCAAAAGGGAAGACACCCTGGGAGGGCAAGTATTTGCCAAGTAACTAAGTGTCCCCTTGTTTCCAGGTGCTTAGTGTATGTTTGTGGGTGCGCACAGCAGTGAATACAAGGACCTATTGTGTCCTGTACTCTAAAGCTGGCTGAGGGCCTGGTAGCAAGGGTGGGTCACGATTCACTGCAACTCAACACATTTTTATTGAGCTCCTAGGTTCAACACCCTGTGCTCAGCCTGTAGGAAATGTAAAGACAAGGTTCGTCCCGAGTTTCAAGAGTCTCAAATTCTAATGGGGATAAGGCAAAGAGATAGTAACAAAGCAGGCAGAACAGGTGAATATTGTCAGAGGGGTAGAAGTCAAAGCTTTTAAGATGCTCAAGATAGCAAGAAAATATATCTGCTTTTAGGAGAGACCAGGAAAGACTTCATGGAGGAGGTGGTGTTCAAGATGAGTCTTGCACATAAGTGATATTTCATTACGGCAGGCATGGAGGGGTGGATATATTTGGCAATTGGTGTTTTATTGTGTTTCACGTAGAAATCCCTAACATGGATCCAAAATGAATTCTGCTAGTGATAAATATGGTCATATGCTAGTATCCAAAGCAGACAAGCATGACTGATTTTATTATAAAGTTTTCCTTGAGGAATATCCTAGGTGATATCAAAGACTCACATGGACAGCTGAAACAAAACACCAAGCCCATGTGCCAGACATTGTGTTGTGTAATTTACATATAATATATTACTCAATATGAATGAATGACACTTTTCTGAATAATATTATCATCTCAACTGCAAGATTAAGAATGTGGTCAAGTCAATTTATACAACCCCACTCCATCCACCCCTCCACCTAGAGTCAAAAATTCTTCCATTGGTATTACAAAGTCTACTTTTTTTCCCCCTCCAGATTGTTTTCATTGATATGCCATTTTTGTCATTGTGTGTATTCAGTAAAAATGACTAATATGGACCAATATATAGACAATTACTCTTTTTTCTCTTTGTCATATATATATATAGAGAGAGAGAGGTTTTTTGCTGTTGTTGTTTTGTTGGTTTTTTTTTTGAGACAGGGTCTTGTTTGTTGCCTAGGCTGGAGTGCAGTTGTGCTATCACTGCTTACTCTAGCCTCAAGCTCCTAGGCCCAAGTGATCCTCCCACCTCAGCCTCCCTTAATTAACATTTACTTAATTAAGAAATTATGTGAAAATTTTGCTTGACTGATCAATATCATTTATCTCTTTAGAAATTTTTGATCTTTAAGTGTAATATTTATAGAATGATTGCTACTGAATCCCTGTACTATGTTAAATACTACTTAAGATATGGCACGGTTTCTAAAATATTCTGAAGAAACCATGGTATAACATTGAAAATAGTTGGATTTTGCCTAATTGTGTCAAAGTTCTGGAGAAGAAAAAGTCCTGGCTCCTTTAAGAAAGAGGTGGAGGCTTTGGCAGCCTGCAAAAACTGTTGGCACACTTCTTGTCATAGAAACCACTTTCCAAGTCAAGGAAGTCTTGATAAAGGAGGAGGAGGTAGAGTTCTGAGCTGGCTCTATGGGGCCTAAGTAACCATTTCCTGATTTAGAAAAAAGGCCACAGGGAAACACAATTTTATTAGCTTTCTTTTTAGCTAATCCTCTAGGGATGAAAAGAGGTTCTTCAACCTACAGGAAAAGAAGGGCTACCCTTGATAGTAGCCCTCCAGATATAATGAGGAGGGTGGTACCAAGGTAAATGGTTGCTCAACACAAGTGCTAGTCAGAGAGGCAGCAGTGCAAGTCAGGGCTCTACCAAGATCTCAGACAATTCATTTAGTCTATTCACACTTCAGTTTCTTCATACATTAAATGTGCATCATGCTGTTATTTTGTAGAGCTGTTATAATCATTTGTTTATTCAACAAATAGGTATTGAATGCTTACCATGTGCCAGGCCTGTGCAGATAAAGCAGACAGCCCCTGCTTTGATGGAATGATGAAATGAGATGATTACTGTAGAGTCTACTGCAAGGAGTCAATAAATGCTGCGATGGAAACTATTCTCCCAGTAGTGATAAGTACAAGCATCAAGAAAAGGGCTATCTTCCAGGCTTTTTTTGTTGTTGAAAAACATGCCCATTGGAAGCACTGCTGAGTACAGTGCTACTTCAAAGTTCTAAAATTTAGGTGGACTACTGGAGTGTGTTTTTCTTACACTTGGAAGTCAGATCAAGTTGGATAAAGTTGTCATTGATGATAACAAAGTCTTATGAGGGAAAGGTCTTCAAATTATATTTCTAGGGTTGGCTTTTTTCTTTTAAATTTATTATGCTGGCATATTTGTTACGTGAACATGTCAGCAGTTAACAAGTGGTCAAATTTTGTATGTACACACTTTGAGTCCCTCTCTCCCTTCTTTCTTTCCTTTCTTCCCTCCCTTTCTTCTTTTTCTTTCATCCTTTTCCTTCCTCCCTCCCTCCCTTCCCTCCTCCCCTTCCTTCCTTCAATACAAAAGCATCATAAGTTAGATCTTGTCTGAAAAGCCTAATTCATTCATCTACAAAGGAATCGCCATAACCAAGGTGCCTCTGTCTACTACAGAAATGGATGTCACAGGCCTATTAGGAATTAACAAATGTCTCTGGCAAGCAACAGAAAATGCTATAGCAGTGTTGTAATATTTGTGGTGATAATATTTATATACTTGCAATCTTATTTTTTTATATAAAATATATTATTCCCTCTTAAAACTGATGTCCAAAGCTAACTGGAGACCACAGAATGGACTTTCTAAGACATTTCTTCTAAGCATGGGCTTATAAGAAAGTAGCAGAGAATGATGCTTTTTGTGTACTGCAAGCTTGGCTGCTATATGGCACAAATGAGACTGTTTTTCTATTATCTATCAGCGAACAAATCTATCAATCAATGAACAATTATTTAGTATCTGCTTTGTGCAAGAACCATGTTGGATCCCAAGGGAGTTCCCAAAAAATGTAAGTAAATAATAAAACAGAATTCTGCCCTCTGAGGACCACGTAGTTGAAGCAGTAACAAAAGGTTAATTAACAATTTAAAGCCAAGTGACAGTTGTTCCCCCCAAAATAATAAAGGAGAGAGTTTTGGGAAGGTTTTGTAAGGGAAGTACTTTTTCAAAGACAGGCAGGGTTTATTTTAGGTAATTCATTTTCTAAAACATGTCTAAAGGCAAACTTGGGGAAAATGTCTTCCTAGGAACTTGAGCTGCCATGTGGTAAAACCAGACTGTATTTCTCATATTTATCAGCCAACAGATTCAACAGTCAACAAGCATTCCTTGAATATCTGCTTTGTACAAGAACCAATGCTGGATTTTTAAAATTTGTTTTTTTTAATTTTGGAACTTAATGAATTTTAGAACATATGTGTTGAATATTTGAGGATACATTTGCAACCTCTGTAATGTTCTAGGAGAAGCTGAGCCCAATTTCCTTGAGCCAGCAGCCTCCCCGACTTCCCAGAGCCTCGGAGGCTATGCTTTTTGCATTCCCCATAGCATAGATGAAACAAACACACCATTTGAAAGCCCAAAGTGTAAGAATGATTACATTCTGTTGAGCCCTTATCTGATCATAGGAGTTTTGCATCTGAGTAAACAGGGAGTTGAGGCTGGAGGCTGATGGATGTGAGGGGCTGCTTCTTCAAACTTTAAAGCAAGCACAGTTCCTTTTATCAGACAGTGGAATTGCTTTGGTTTAGAAGGAACTCATGCACAATAACCTGGTAACTCTCAAAGTGAAAATAGGGACTTGCTCCTTGTTCATTTCCAGGCTCATGGGAGCTGAGCCATGAATTAAGAGTTTGGCTCATTAGGAAGGACAGATGACTGGGCACGCTGTGGAGCCACCATGTTTTATGAGGCTGGGAGTAGGTTACACAAAGTGGCACAGACTGAGAAAGGAAGATATTTGGAAATATTTTTTCTGCTTAACACTCTGAGATTGCAGAGGGTTTTCTTAGTTCTGTGGAATTTCTCTAACTGCCTTGGGATTTCTAGGTTTCTAAGAAGCTTGAGGTGGCTGTTAACCTAATACACAGTTGAAGGAAGCCAAGACAGCCTCCCTATGCCAGCCGTGTGGTAGGATGTCTTCTTAAAAGGCTCTTTAAAATCAAACATGTAAGGGAATCCTTCTTTTCTGAACTAGAGCCTCTGAAACTGGGTCAATAGCTCTCATCCTCGTCTGCTGCTTGCTTTGCTGAAGCACAGTGTAAGCAAATAAATATCAACGAATTGCTTAATGATTTTCATAAGGCTCTATCCTTTCAAGGCAAGGGGCTCTCCTGAAATGTTTGATCTGCTCTGTATGAATCTGTTTTCCAAATGGCCAGCACATGTCGAGGCCTGCTGTCCTCTGGGTTACAGGAAGATGCCTTTGATGGGTTAACCGCAGAGTAACTGAACTCTTTTCAAGTCCCTTTCCAAAGTTCCTTTGTCCTGCTGTGGATCTTGCCACTTGGATTGGATCAGCAGGAGATTGCGCCTGGCAGCAATTTCTAGAACATTCTCCCTCTGATTTGAGCTTGGTCACTGGGTAATGCCATCTGAAATATGGTATTCCAAAGATTGAAAGGCAAGCACCAGGAAGTGATGAAATAGTTACCCAAACTCTAGATGAGCCACTCAGACTTTTCCAGCACTCTGCACCCAGTCTGTGCCTGAATGAATTTCCTTAAAGCCAGATGAAGTTATCATCATTTTCAACTATCTTGTTATTAGTGAAACATCTCAGCAGCTGCCTGATGCTGCCTTCAAATGGATATTACCACTTTGGAAGTGGCCTTCCACATTCTATAGTGTTGTTTCTTTTCCCAGGCTGGGTGGAAATGTTTAACCAATAATTTTCCCAATACTTTGCACATACATAATAACATAATAAAATGGTGATTTGGTTTGGTTTATTTCTACAGATTTTGATACACATTCAAATTACATCATAATGGCTGGGACATACATGGATATCATCAAGTTGAGAGGGCAAATTGGAGAAAGTTTTCCTTTCTCCAAGAAGAAGAAAAGGGCAATCTGGTAGCTGCTAGCTGGTGGGTCCAGTGCCTTGGGCACAGAGGAATTATTGAGGACCAAAATATTATATTTTGTTATTTTCTACAAAGTTTAATCTTTTGTGAACAAATCTTAATGATTAACCCAAAAATGTAATAACTATTTATAGAAACAATGAAATATGTAATAGAGCAAGGTGTAAGGAAATGGAGACATCTTTCCTTCTTTGCTGTTTTCAAAGTTAAAATACTTTTATCAATAACATAGACATTATTAGGTGATACTTAACTCTACATTTTCTATATACTTCCAAGGTAACCATTATTCTTTTCTTACGTTCTGTGATTCTGGCTATCCAAAACCCTCATCTCCTTACCTATCAGTATACTGAGTAAACTGCTGGCCCCTTTGGGCTAGTGCAACAAATCTATATCGAGTGGCGACTCTTCCTGGCCCAGTACTAGCCTGGGCTTTAAAAGCCCATAATACTTTTTTTTTTCTCTCTCTCTCTCTCGCTGTCTTGATATTAACTGAAATCAGGTGATGGCAAAAAGTCCTTTTTTTTTTTTTTTTTTTTTTTTTTTTATTTAGGCTACTGGCACTAAATTTTCTTAAATAGTTATTTCCTTCTCATACAAGAAATACTTGTTAATTTCAGACCAATCTTAAAACTGTATTTTCTATTTTGGTTAATTACATTACCATCCACCCAGCCACCTCGTCTAGAAAGCTGAGAGTCATAATAGACTCTTTTCTCTTCATTACAACCTTCCTCCCACATCCAATCAATCACCAGCTTCTATCAATCTTCCCTCTTAATTATTACTGAAATCCGCCCTCTCCTGTCTCTGACATCAGAGCTTTTCTCCAGCCTTTGACATCTCAAATCTCCTGTCTAGATTTGCCACAATGACCTCCTCCTAATCATTCCTTTAGCCTCTACTCTCTTTCGTCTTCTAATTTATTCTTCTCCATTTTCATACAAAGCTTAGATTATCTTTATCCAAATTAAAATTTAATAACTAATAAATCACGGAGCTATGATTTAAAACAGTTGGCAAAGATTTTTTTTCAAAAAATCATGACTAGGTGTAAAATTTTACTGAATGTTTCTCATTATTTACTATCATATGTCTGTGATAAATTATATAATTGATTTTCTAATGTTAAATTCTTACATGTAAAACTTATTTTGTATGATACTTATATATATATATATCCTCCATTTGGATTGTTTGCTAGCATTTATTTGGTACTTTGGCATGTCTGTTTGCATGTGAGGTTGATTCTTATTTTGTACTTGCCTGGTTTTGACATCAGGGTTACAATAGCTTTATAAAATATTTGTAAAATATTTTTCTATTTTCTGGAATGGCTGTTTGTTAGGGGTTATTATTTCTCCCTTGAATTTTTAGAAAAAAAGTCTGCAAAGTTTTCTGGAGCTAGTCTTCTTTGGTGGAATATTTTTGACTATTGAATTAATTTTTTTCCTTGCTGGTTATAGGTTTATTTAATGTCAATTTCTTCTCAACTTAATTTCCATAATTTATGCTTTCTAAAAATTGTACAATGTATCTAAAGTTTTAAATATATTGACCTAAAGTTGTTCATGTGATTCTCTTATGATTTTTACATGTGTACTTTTTCTGTTTCAATGTCCCTTTTCATGTCTAGTACTGTTTATTCCTGCCTCTTAAAAAAACCAATCATGCCAGGAGTTCATCTATTTACTTTTTTTGAAACAACCGGCTTTTCATTTTGTTGATCAGATGATCAGCCATTCATTCTTGACACCACCACAAGAGTAATTTTTTGGAAACTCAAATCCAGTTTTAAAAACCTATCAGTGGCTCTCCACACCACATCCAAGCTCCCACCTCCTAACTGCTTCACTAGTTCATTGCTCCACACTTAGTCCTTCCTGTTCTCCCCTCCAGCAATATCAGATTCCTTCTAGGCCCCAAAATGTCAGCCCATTTCATGCTCTGTGCATTTGTACAGACTTTTTTGTTGTTCTGTTTTCTATTTGGTCGAAGTCTTTAAATTCCAGCTCAAGTTTTCCTCTTTTCTCTCCCTGTCTCTCTCTGTAATTACTTCTTTCTGTGCTTTGTTTTTGTGCCTTACTCATAGTCCTATGTTTTCCTCCATCATCATATTTTATGTGTCTGCCTGCCTCCTGGACCAGGAGACCCTTGATGGAAGGTGCAATCTATTTTTCATCTCTGTATTCCTAGAACTTTTAACTTATTTCTCTTATCCCCATATCTTTCCTTTTTTAAACTGGAAAGGCAAAAAATAGGAAAGAGATTACCCGATGTCCCTTTCCTCTATTTTAAGAAAGGTTGGCATACAACCCCTCCAACTAAGATGCTGACTACCTTAACTTTCCTCTTCCTGCCTTGACAATATGCACTTAGCATTGAATCACCTATTTGCTAACATCTTTGATCTTCCAATTTTAAGCCACTTTTTCTTCTTATAAGGTCCAAAGTATTCTATGTTCAGACATTTCAATGCGTTAAAAATACCACAATAGAATTTAATCAGGTTGTATATATAATGTTTTCCTCATAGCATTTATTTATGAGCTTATGCACTATTTAAGTAGAAGAGAAGATAAAACTTTATGACCAATTCAACTACATTTTAGAACCTTTATATTTGGGCAAAATATTCTAAGTAGGTAATTCAAAAAAAAAAAATCTCTGTTTTTTTCCTCATAGTTTGTCTCATCTAGGAACTTAAACTTTACAACAACCAACCTCGATATGAATTACACAGGACAAGATGCTATTTAAAAGAAGCAGCTAAAGGGCTGTAAAAACCACAAGGGAGTGAGGAAACCTGGGTTCAGATACCAGCTCCACAGTTACACTTCAAGTGGAACACTGATCAGTGTAAGTCTCATCAATAAAACAGTGATAATAATATCTGACTCTCTAGGTTCTTGTGAGGATTAAATCATATAATGCGTGGGAAAATGCCGTGCACAGTGCCAGGAACATAAGGGATACTCACTAAATTTTAATTTAACTTGCATGCTAGGAAATCACAAATATGCCTACTTTGCAGATGATAAATTCACATTTACAAGATTATTACTGAGGCATTCAATGTCAGCCTAATTAAAGAAAATCCCATTTTCCTTGAAGCTCCGCTGGTTTTCTGAACTTTTTGTCCTGGAACAATACCCTGTGCTAACCCATTTTATTTTCATTGGTTTAGTCAAAGGACAATGAGTCAGACACTGCAGTTTGGGAGTCTTGAGTTCCATTTTGAGCATGCATAGTCCAGTGACCTTGGACAATCAATGGGACATTTTTTTGTGAACCTTTTTTGCATTTCCCCAAAGGCAAAGCCTAGTCCTATTCCTCCTTTCTGCCTGCTCAGCACAAACTTGGCAACATTTGTTACCAAAAATCAGGGCATCGATGTTTTAATTTACAAGAAAAGTCCAATTCATGTAATATCTTTATCCCTCTATGAACTGCGGGGAAAAACGGAAGTAACCAAGCCCAAATGTTCAGCCTAAAGCATTTGCCGATATTCCTTTAAAGTAATAATCTCTCTGCAAGACCAGCAGCTCCTTAACGGACACTTGACTTTGCTGTTGGAAAGAAAACCTTTTCTGTGTTCTCTGCCTCCACCTGAACTGCTCAGTAATTGAAAGTCATTTTGTTTCTCCTATCACCCTCGGCAGCTATGTGCACATTACCCATCCATTTCACTATCTAAATCAGGGGGTGAGGAAAAGTCCCTGTGGGAAGCCTGAATAGCCAGCAGCTGCGTTTGGCCTGGCCAGCTGAACTTCAGCCTGCATCTTGGCCCAACCCCAGGACTGATAACGCCTTTGCTAAGCTTTAGATTTCCCCAGCATTTGCGTGCAAAATGGAAAGGCTGGTTTTGTCTGTCCTGATGGCCTCTCTCAATGCTCTATGGGCTTGCTAACTTGTTTTAGGCAGGAAGAGAGTGGGGGTGGGGGTTCCTGGGCCCAATCCGGGGTCCACATGCTTCCAGCCTGCCCCAAGTTGTACAGCAAATGCTGACCTATATTCCAGTGACACATACCAGATATGAGTAGGACATAACTGCCCAGGGCGCTGCCCCTTCCCTCCTCCTCCTTGTTCCTCAGCCAGGAGGGCAGCCAGATCCGTACACCATGTTCTGTCTTGTCAGCCGGTGGTGTGACAGGCACCAGGGGGGCTTATTGGGAGGCAATGCCCCCCCCCATAATATGAACCTCTGGGCCACACCACACTGTATTCTCTCCAGGAAGCGCAGCAGTAACCGAAAGGGTGCAGACAAATTGATCTCTTGGGTTAGATTACAATGATTTCCTTCTAGCCATTGTTTTTGGACTGCTTTGCTGTGTTTCTTTAGAGTGGGCAGATGGCAGGATCCTGGAGGTGTAAAACAGCTACATAAAACAAGATGATTCAAACAGAAGGAATATGTATAAACCCTGCTGTATCATCTCGATATTAATCAAGAGCCTTGACTTTTCCTTTCCCCTTTGCAGGATATTTAAGATTTTCATGCTCTTTTTTTTTTTCTTTCTTTCTTTTAAAAAGAAGGACACACTGTGTAAATGGGCCACTTTGGGGGTTTTGGCTGGAAAACTGGTGTCATTTTTGCATTCAGTTTATTTTGAGGACAAGCCCAATTGAGAGACTTTACAGCGAGACCACTTACTTTGAGTAAATGGAGGAAAGTAAAAATGGAACCTCCATAGAAAAAAAGCCAGTGTTGGGTAGCAAGGATGGTGCCATCCAAAGTACAGGAACTGAGCCTGAAAGAGATAATTTCAAGTTGAGTTGTGGTTTGCCACAGTGTCCTCGTGATCACTTGAGTGGTCAGATGTCAGGGGTGACTGAAAATAAGTTCATTTTCCCACAGGGTAAAGGGAGAGAAGAAAAAAAGGGGAAAAAAGGAAAAGCTTTGCCCATATGAAACAAATACTTTAAAATTTCAGAGTTTGGCACAAGCTCGAAGATGTACCATCATCCATGTGACTTCTGTGAAGAGCACTGAAGTAGAAATAACAGTTGTTGCTTTTGATTAGCATAACATTTTACCCCCCTCCCTTTTTTCCCTAATGATCACAAATAGTCTTTTATGGTGTGATTGCCCGGCACCATTGTTCCTTCAAAAGATCTGAGAGCAAGGGTCGTGGGCTTATGTTATTAAGGCGCTGGCGGGAGAAGAGAGCTACGCAGAACGATCTCAGGCAAAGAGCTGCAGGCTCAGAATCAGAACACTAACCAAGAGCCCCAGACCTTCCTAATTCAACCTGAGATGCAGCTTGGCTTTATGGTAGCAGCTGCAGAAACATCTTTTCATGCTGCGTGTGAGCAGGAGGACTCTGAGACTCAAAGAGTTAAAGTGTCATCTGCAATGGGAAAAAAATGGCTTAACCACAAATTCACCCTGTGCTGGGCTAGTTGTGTGTTATTGCATATATGTGATTTTCTTTTCTTTTTCTTTTCCTTTTTTTTTTTTTTTTCAAATACTATTTTTTTTTTTTTTTTGAGACGGAGTCTTGCTCTGTTGCCCGGGCTGGAGTGCAGTGGCCGGATCTCAGCTCACTGCAAGCTCCGCCTCCCGGGTTTACGCCATTCTCCTGCCTCAGCCTCCCGAGTAGCAGGGACTACAGGCGCCCGCCACCTCGCCCGGCTAGTTTTTTTGTGTGTGTTTTTAGTAGAGACGGGGTTTCACTGTGTTAGCCAGGATGGTCTCGATCTCCTGACCTCGTGATCCGCCCGTCTCGGCCTCCCAAAGTGCTGGGATTACAGGCTTGATCAAATACTATTCTATTTCATGATCTCATATCCTAAAATGTCTCCTTTCTAATTTAGTGAGAGGGACTCCTGGTTCACCACCTGGAACAGGGTGCCTTCTTCTATCATATAGGCCAGAAAAACATTAAAATCTCAAAGGTGAAAACCCAGAGCATCAAATCACCCATTGGAAATCCAAAGCCTTGATTCCTGATTTGGAAATCACATACCAGGCAACCTCAAATCCCACCATCCTGATGCTTTTTCTTTCTGTTTATCTTTTTGTGCATGCATCCCAACCTAATTTCCTGATTTCACCGAGCCTGTAGCACCTTGAGCAATTCAGTGGCTATAAAATCTCCTGCCGACTTTGTTTTGGCTAGAATTGCAACCCACATGTGGGAGAATTAAGCTAAAACATCACAGAGCTAATAGCGTGCCTCTGTGCAGTGGCAGGCAGATCAGTAGAAAAAGGTGACATCATGGATATTCCGGGACTTCAGGTCTGCAGTGCAAAGCAGCTTCCTCACTACACATCAGAGTCAGAACCTGGATTTGAGACAAAAACAACTCTCCCTTCTCATAAATATCTGCTCTGGGGCTCAAAAATATTCTAAGTGCAACAGCTCAGAACTGGTCCCTTTCCCTTGGAGACTCATCTGACTTTCCAAATCCAATCACAAACTTTTTAATGGCATGTCATGAACCTCTCAGCTCATTATTTCTCTTCAAAGCCCTCCAGTTTGCCAGCTTAGAGCCTGTGAAGTGTTGTTTGATGATGTGCTGCACCATAAATAAGCACATAGGACATGCTAAAATCCATCCTTCACTACTTCTGGCTTTCCCACCAGGAATACTGCCATATAATCAGGGATGTGTGATTTGCAGCAATTGTTCTGAACTGAGAGTTTTGTTGTTGTTATTTTTTTTTAATGCGTCCAGTGTGTAATGTAGGTAATATAACAGATTTATCATGTTTATATAAATCCCGCTTTTTTTTCTTCCCATTCCTTTCCCCTTCCTCCCACTCTCTCATGGCTAAAATCTTGGAAGCAAAGAAAGTAGGTGTAGAGACAGACCTTCTAAAATAGCCATCACAGCTTTAACCATTCCTTACTGCAAGAAATCAACACATTGGATAATTTCCCAAGTCTCTGAACACCCAGCATTCCCTCTGAGGTCTTTAAGTTGTGAGCAGACAACCATTTTACATGTGTAACCAGCCATGAAGGTTAGCGTACAGAATGGAGGTTACTGTTGTAATCAAATAAAGCTCACACAGGCTAATCTGACATGTGTTTTGACTATTTTTTTAACCGTATGGTAATTAGGCCAAAATGGAAAGCAGTTGACCCAAATAGCTGTCACTTGTGTTGTTTTGTTACAAATCAGGGTGAGATTAAGGAAAGATGTGTGCAAAGCTGAGGTGGGAAAAATCTTGGTGACTTCAACGAGCTGAAAGAAGGTGAGAATGGCCAGAGTCGGGGAGAAAGTGGAGGGAGAGAGGAAGCTGGAGGAGGGCAGAGGCTGGCGTGGAGGGCCCTGATAAAGACAGGGCATTTTATTCTGAGAAAGGGCAGAAATGCACACAAATGATCAAACAAAATCACAATACATGCCATAGAGGAGCCTGGCCTCATCTGTGGAATCAGAGAGGATCCCCGAGGAAGTGACGTATACTTAGGAGTTTGACAGATAGGAAGGCAGCCAGATGAAGAAGGGGGGAAGTGAGGATTGAGCAGAGGGAACAACATATATAAAGGCCTTAAGTTTGGAATGAATAGAATGAGTATGGAGAACTGACTAGCAGAGCTGGACAGTCCTAGCATTGAGTGCCTGGTCTGCCATTCACTGTGTGACCTTGGGCCAACTAGTCTCTGTGAGTCTCGGTAGCCTTGTCTGTAAAACACGAACAATAACAGTGCCGACCTCAAGGGGTTGTGGTGAGGATTAAGTGAAGTACATTAAAAAGTGGCAAATAATAAGTGCTTGTGGTAGATAGACTAATAGCCTCACAAAGATTCCTACATCCTAATCCCTGGAACCTGAGAGTCTGTCATGCTACCTGGCAAGGAGGCATTAAGGTTGCACGTGGAATTAAGTTTGCTGATCTGCTGACTTTAAGATTGACCTGATCACCTGGGTAGGCCCAATATAATCACAAGGATCCTTTAAATGTGGAAGAGAGAGGGAGAAGAGTCCATTTCAGAGTGATGAGGTATGAGAAAGACTTAACCTGCCATTGCTAGCTTTGCACATGAAAAGGGGGCACTAGGCAAAGAATGCAGGCAGCCTCTAGTTGCTGGAAAAGGCAAGACAATGGATTCTCACCTACAGCCTCCAGAAAGAAACACAGCCCTACTGACACCTTGATGTGAACTCAGAGATGCTGCGGATTTCTGACCTCTGCAACTGTAAGATGATACATACATGTTGCCTTAAGCCAGTTTTACAGGAGCTGTAGGAAACTACAGTACTTAATAAAATGTTAGCTGGTAATTTAAATTTTTCACTTATTAAGTGATGTCCCTTTTGTAATGAGCAAGTTCAGAAAGATCTACATCACACTTATGTATCTAGAGTCTTCATCTGGATTCATTTTCACTTTACCGTCTACCTGCTGTTCTCAAAATAAATGGTATAAATAGTGACAAAGAGCACAAATTCATACTTATTGTAGTACTGACTGACTGCAAACAACAGAAATGGACTCTAACTTAATCAGGAAAGGCATTTGTTGTCAAAGTATTAGATAGTTCACAGAATTTACTGGAAGCCTGGAGGATCAGATTTGGAATATTAGCAAGAGTCCAGAAAGATCACACAGCAGGTAAGAGGGCCAAGATCAAGACAAGGAGGGTTCAGAGGCTGCCCCTGGACACTCAGTCCCAGTGGTGCTGGACTCCCAATGGCATCACTGATGCTATGGATAATTTTTCAACCCTCAATCTTTGTATTACTCAATATTCCAAGTTTCGGGCAAAAATGTCCAGTTGGGATCATTTAGCTCTGACAGAGGTGGGGTCAGCCCCTTTGGTTTCCATATTGATTGACAGTACCCTCCCTCGCACCAAGATGTTTACAGTAGATGATTCCCCCAAACATGAAGCTGTTGTGGCCCAGGTAACTCCCAACATGACAAATGACCACCACACTTAACCTCTTGCAACTTCAGTTTTCTTGTCCGTACAGTGGTGATAAGAATCTCTACTACATTCCAATTGTGGAGAGTTAATTGAAGTTTCCTGAACATGCTGTCCTTGTGCCTTCTGCTGTTCCTTCTGTCTGGAATGACACCCCTCCTTACCTGTTCAGTGACCCTCTCCTCATTCCTCAAGACTAGTGTGCCAATCCCAGGCCTGATCCCCTCTGATTCATTTCCTGCTTTCTCCTTGTCTGCTCTGTATTGCAAGCAAATGACCCTTGGAGGCTGTGTTTTATAGGCTTCTGGACGGGTTAAGCCAATGGGAGGCAATAGCAGAAGATATTAGGGCTGAAAAAGAAAGAAACGGGTATTTCTCTTTTCCTTGGGTGGTATCTTAAGCCTCAGCTGTTTCTTCTATTTTTAACTATTTTGGAAAAGCCACATTCTAACTTCTGCCAGGTAACCCTGAACCCTTAGCCTTATCAATACCAAATGCTCTGTTTCTCTGACCTAGGGGTGGTAGAACTGCATTACCTGCCATTGCTAATCTATGGGATGCCTAATCTGTGGAATGTCTTGTTTGGCTTCTTAGCAATTCCATAACCTGTAATTCTGATTACTATTGTTGTGTAACAAATTACCCCGAAACTCAGTGGCTTAAAACAACCACTCCATGGGTCATGAATCTAGACAGGGTATAGCCAAGATGGTTTATCTCTTGGCCTCAATATCTGGGACCTCAGGTGTGAAGACTCAAAGACTGGGATGACTCCACACCTGGGGGCTGGAATCATCTGAATTTTATTTGCTCACATGTCTGGTGCCTGGGCTGGGATGACTCAAAGACTAAGACTGCTTGCTAGAGCACCTCCACACAGCTTGACATGTGGCTCGATTCCTCACAGTGTGACAGCCTCAGAGTGGTCAGTCTGCTTTCAAGGTGGTTCAGGGCCCCAAGTGTGTGTGTTCCATTCAGCAAACAAGCTGAAGCTCTCTTTTATGTTCTAGCTTCTGAAGTCATTCAGCATCGCTTCCCACTATTCTGTAAGTTGCAGTAGTCCCAAGTCCACTCAGATTCAAATGGATGGTGGAAACACAAATCATGCCTGTGAATGGAAGGAGTGTCAAAATTTCTGGGGTCATATTTTAAAACCACCATCCCTGGGCTACCAATTCATGGCATGAAACTGCCCATTTTACTAACTTGGAGTGTTTTCTTTTTTTCCAGTTGAACCCTGAACATTCAGTTCAGCTGTTATTTGTGCTATTAAAGTTCCTTAAATTCCCCGATTAGAGCTGGACTTGGTTGCCCCCACCTTTGTGCTCCCGTGACTCATCATAGCATTTGGATAAACTGTGTTCTAATCACTTTGTTTCTCTCCCTCAATAGACTATGGGCTTCTGTAGGGACTGAGCCTTATTTATCTCAGTTTCCTCAATTCTTAGCACATGTCTAGAACACAGCAGACAATAATATACATGGAGCAAATGAATGCATATTTCACTCTAATCCTATTGATCATCAAGAATCATTTTGCACTTAACACTGAGAAAATTCTTTGGAAGTTTCCATGTGGCTTTATAAAGATTTTGACCCCTGATATGAAGCAAAGGCCATGAACTCAAATGCCAACAGGGCCTGGCAGGTAAATGAATGAAATGAATGAAGCAGTCAAGTATAGAGAAAAGGGTGTGAGGTGGACTGCAGGGAGTGTTTACCCTGTCTACCAAGGCCACCCTGTACACAGCCCTCAACAATTCAGAGCATCAGTGAGTGAGAACGTGGCTCAGTATTCCAAGAACTTCTGATATTTTTTAGAAGTCAGAGTCTTTATTTTTATTTCCTGATTTGTAAGTGTTGCAAGTTAACTAAAAAATTTTAAAAACTGTGTGAACCAACAGTCTGCAAGCCAAACCAAATATAACCAAAGGCCGGATTCAGCCCTCATTCATGTCCTCTGATTTAGAATTGCCTGGCAGTGATCCACAGATAACTTCATCAACTCAAACTTCAATAGCTTGAGATGTCATCCTAAAAATATAATTCGTCAAAGAGGCATGTGGATTTGTTAACTGGCTAGACTCTTTAACTTAACAAAATACACAACAATCGAATGAAATAATACGGCAAAATGCACTTGAAACTGTTAAATGTGTTTCATTCCACCCACCTTGATTGTTTTAAAAGCTACAAACCTAAAATTCATAATAATTTTATCTTTTGTGGTCAAAATATTTTCTCCACATTTTGCCACTGAATAAAATGCTTGCATATTCAGAGGGAATACAGAGATTATGATGAAGAAATGAGATCCCTCTTCCATGACTGCTCAGCCCCTCGTAAAGATGACAGGCAGAATGATGCCTCTAACTTTAAAAATCTTAAATGTAAATTCCAGCATATAAAAGAAGAGCACTGCACTAGAAGTCCAGATAACTGCCTTCTAGTTCTTGGGTTTGCCAGCATCCTGCACACAATGCCTGGCACCAGGAAGGTGCTCAGTAAGATTTGTGTGAATGTGTACATAATATGTGTACATGAAAGAATGAGAAGCATGTGACTTTGAATAATTTACCTAAATGACTTATTTCTTTATCTGTAAAATGAGGAATTTGAGAGTTCTTTTATCATTGATGAATGCATTCAGCATATGCTAAGCATCCTAATAAACAGTTTCTCATTTGATTTCTATGACCCCCCCAGCTCTAAATTTCTGTAAAAAAAGGTTTCCAAAGAGCATGGAACGGATTGGGAGGCTGTTATAAGGAGTTGGTTGACATCTCTTCTCTTTAGTCTTGAACCGGACAACGGTAAAAACGGACAAAAGTCTGCAATTCACCAAAAGTCACACACGGCTAACACCACCACGTGCATACACACACGTCTCCGTGGAAACACACAAAGCTGAAATGACACATTTTAGTATTTGATACCTTCTTATGACTTAACTGTGTGCATTAGAGATGTTCATGGAACTGAAACCTCTGAGACCCCTTTGAAGATTCCTTTGCCCCACATTTCACCTATGCTTTGTCGAATCTCAGGCCCAGGTTCGGGGGAAATCTAAATGGGTCAGCTAATTTCCCTGGCCTACAAAGCCTCTTCCAATGGTGCACCACACCACAGTGTATTTATCCCACATTTGGAGCATGTCAGAGACAACAGACCAGAAAGCCTCATGAGGCTCTGCTGATAATCCTTCTCCTTCCAAGTACCCATTCCTACATGGTCTGGAAAGAGATAAAGTTGCTAGTCCACAGATAAAAATCAGCAGGTACACTAGCAAACTGCTGGTAGGTCACCTAGCCTGTTCTAGACATTTTTCCTTCCTTCTTTACTCCACCCTGGGACCCTTTTCCATCTCTCTTGTCTCTTCTCTCTCTATCTCGTCATATCCACTTTATGTTCATCACCCACAACCTGATGCACAGTAGGTACTGTACGCATTTGATAAACTATTTAGATTGACCTCACTTGTTCTGACAAAAAACGCTGGTGGTTCTCTAAGCTGCCAATCAGAAAGTCAGATTTTATAACAAGTTGTGGAAGAGGGAAAGCCTTTATTTTCATTTTTAGGTGTCCAATCTCTTACCTCCATCCAACTCCCACACAGACAAGTACACTTGTGCAGTTTCCATGAACTCAGATCACAGCCAGACCTCACGAGGTGGGTGGGCAGAGGCTGTGGCCAGAGGGGCTGGGGGCTTCAATGTTCTTCCTCATCTTTACCTGCTCATGTCTATAACTTTCTTAAGGACTCTGCAGTACTATCCTGTGCTGCAGCAAACATTCTCTGTCTGACTCCTGGAGATCCTGTTAAGTTTCTCTCATGGGTGCTAATCACCCTGTCCTTGGTCCTGTGAACATCATCAGCCAGCACTGTCATTTCCCTTACTGGACTGGAGGTACCTTGAGCAGGGCTGAAGCTTATTCACCATTCTATACACAGCTCCTATCACACTACCGGGCACATAGTAGGTGCCCAATTAATTGATTACCTTAGTGAACATATGGCTATTTAATACATGTGTTGTAGAGATAACTTTGTAAGTCTGCACTCTATAGGACATAGAGGTCTGGGCTCTGGATAAACACTGCTGAGTTGCACAGGTTGGTGATATTAAAGTTTTCAATTAAGGCAATAGTCATGGGAGCAGAAGGGAATGGGCTCCGACACCAGAACTCAGGATCTTGGGCCTTGAACACTCACTCAAAGTCCTTAGGCTGAAGTGAATTTTTCTGGAGCTTTGCTAAGATAAAAGCAGTGTTTAAGGGAGCATTTGGGCAATGTCTCAGGGCAGCCAACTTGAGCAATTTCAACAACACTGTCTGCTTTGTAGAGCGGGTTGTGGATGTGATTTACCCACTGCATTTCAGAGCCTCGGTCACTGTCCAGGCGAGAGTCTCAGGGGTCTGTCTTTGGGGTAGGAGTTAAGCTCTCACAATGCTCACAAAGTTGCTTCATAAGTCTTTGGTTTTAACATGACAGTGACCATCTGTCCTACCCAATCCCTGAGGGGAACATTAGAAGCAGCAGCACATTGACATTCAGGCTGGAAGATGCAGTGTGCCAAGGATTAAACGGAAAGACTTTTCCTGGGTTATTCTGATTGTGTCCAGGGGTGGAAACTGGGGACGGGGGTGCCAGATGGACCCAGAGGCTGCTAGGGTGGGTGTGGGATTATTTGTTTCTATAGAAACATTTCTATAGGATGTCTGTAGGGCCTTTGGAAGTTGGCACTGGTCTTGTCCTGAGAACCATGTGGTGCCCTTTCACAATGTTCCCAATGCCTTATTACCAAAGGAGTTTTCTAGTAGCTGCCCTGTCTCTGGCCTGGAATTTACTGAAGTTCTGTGAAAATGGAGTCTTCCGAATTCTGAGCCAGGTTTCTGCCTTTCCAGGAAGACAGAGCCTTAGTATCCACACACTGCGAAGAACAAGAAGCTTGGCCCCAGAGCCCTTGGCAGTTTCCTGCCCCCTTCCTTCCCCTCCTCCTGGCCTGGGTTTGTCCCCCTGGGGCGTGGACCTCAGCCAGTTGTCAACTAATCCTTGCTAAGGTGTTAGGTGGCAAAGGCTCAAGGGTTATTAATCTTTGTAGGAGCTTTCCACATTAAACAAAGTTTTGTTATTAAATCAAAGGGCATTAAAAATTCACCACCATAGCATAAAAACAATTTCTTTGTGTCTCCTATAAACCCTTACCTTTAAAAGTGAGTATAGTTATGATCATAATATATATGTAATATGTGGGACTTTTTCATAAAGGAGAACACTTTGCACGTCTTCACATTTTTTAATGTCCTGCTCTCATTCTCATAGTAGTTTGAAGGCAGCTTTAGAAGCATCTGTCCATTTCATGATTTCTCCCCCACATATCCAGCTGCCCTCCCTCTCTTCCTGCCTCCTGGCAATGAAGCGAGCCCCCAGGGCCATGGTGTAACTGTGACCCTGCCTCTACCTATGACTAACTCCTGCCAAACTGAATAAACAGGAGTAGCACTAGATGCAAGATGAGTCAGAGTCTTTCTCCCCAAAGTGTGAAATTAAGGCCAGGAAAAGGACTTGTGTTGGTTTCTTTTTGGGTAGCTGAACCTGCAATATGTCAGCTTAAGAGTGGGGAATTGGGTTTTCTCCAACAACGCTGTGGACCTAAGAAGAGAAGAAGCTGAGAGAGGAGAATGAAGATGTGCACAGAACGGCAGAGGTGACAGAACTTCCCCGAGGCCCAGGTATATTCCTGCTCTTGGTTTCTGTGAGACACACCTGTATTTTTTGCTTAAGCCAGCTTTGTTTCATTTTTATCAGTTGCAAGCAAGAGTCCAAACTAATTATAAGAATAATAATATTAACGACACAGAACATTTGTGATGTATCAGATACTTTATGCACCCAGTATTTAATCCCTTCAATCACCTAACGAGCTAACATAGAGATCCAGTAACTTTCTCAAGATAATACCCCTTCATGAATTGTGGACTGGGATTTGAACCCTGATCTTGTCTGATGTTACAGTCTATGGTCTTAACTATTCCCTATGTGGACTCTCAATGTAAGTGTGTCATCACAGAAGTGGGATCCATAGAGGGAAGAAACATCACACCTTCCAAGAATAAATAGAAAACACTCCCATTTCAGATGCCAGAAAGAAGACCTTTTGAGGCACAAGCCTCTTCCTGCTTAACCCCCTCAAGTGACCCCATATAGATGGTACTGTTTTCCTTGTGTCTTGGCTCATGGCTGTCCTTCATGGCCTTTGGTACCTTGGATGGGCCTACCCTCTCCAACAGCAAGGAAGACCTGTGTTGAGTCAGTTCTCTGCATATAAACATGTCTGCATGATCCAGCCGTGGTTTATTCATGATACATTTGTTAGAATTCTCCTCTTGCCATCAACTGTGCTCCTGGGACCACCTTTCATTGGTTCTAGTTGGTATATTCTTAAGCATTTCAAACTAGTGGCAGTCACTCATGCATTTATTCACTATCTTTAACATGTTAGTTGACCACAGTCTATGGGCCTGTCTTAATCCCAGGGATACAGGAGAAATCAAACAGCATGTCTGCCTCCTTAGAGATCACAGAGGCATTTGAAGACATTCCCTAAAAATGCCACACATTAACATCAGAGTAGAGGCACACACAGGCTGCCTGGGGAGCAGGGGAGGAGGAGGAGGGGTAGGAGGGGTGGTGTGGGGTGTGTAAACTAACTCTGTGGAAAAGACTTAATGAACAAATGGACTTTGGAGGCTGTGAGCATTTGTACTAACCCAATCAACCTAAATAAAGCAAATGCACAAGTTTTTGTCTGCTGTGATATTATGATAAATCATTTATCAGGAACAAAGGCTGAATTGCGGGGCTATGTCTCTCCATATCTCTCTTCAAGGGCACCATGATTTTGGGAACTGATAGAATTGGTTACAAACCTTCATGTGTACTAAGAATTCCTAGCCAATCATCCAGGGATTTGCTTCAGCAGAGAGTGTTCGAGTGGAAGGACTGGTCTCACAGTTTCCCCCTAGGGCAGTACTTCTCTACAGAAATGCCAGCCCAGCGGAGGGAAAGCAGCCATGTGAGGATCCTCACTTGCCTCTGGACATCTTCAAAGGTGGCAAACAGGAATCAAGACTTATGCAGAACTCTTCTTCCTCTAGGATGGGTACACTGGAGCGCAGAAAGGCGGCTCAGGGAGGACAATTAGTTTCAGGAAATTCAGACAAAACCAGCCCGTGGGGAATATTTTTGAATTCCAGGCAGATGATTGGATAGGAATACAATAAGCGTTCCCAGTGTAAAGGCTTTCCCTTCTCGATATTGATCTTGTGGCAAGTCAGAAAGCTGTTTGCAAGGAAATGGTCACTCTTTCCCTTTACATAATATTCATAAATGTGCAGCCAAATTCAATGTGTCATAGATGAAATTACCGACCCGCGTACCACCCGCCTGTCTCATGTGAGCTCGGTTTACGGATCCAGTGTTCCCCAGCGAGCATCACAAACCCACATAATGTTCCCGAGTGCTAAATTTGGAGCTCTGATGTAGCTGACAGATGTTTGAAATCACATTTAGTCGGACAATTCCCTGAGGAGGACACAGCTGCAGATGTGAAAGAGAGCAAGTTATTCCAGTTAAGGTCGGCGGGAACTCTGCCTGCAAACCTTCTGTCTCCATCCGCCTTCTTCAGACAGGAGGATATGGGCGAAGGAACTTTTTCATGCGGGGTCCACCCACCTTCGGCCAAACCATCACCCTCGAACCCAGGTTTGAATTGTTGCCAAGATAAACATGGAGGTTGTGTCTTGGGCAGAGTGTAGGGTGCTACGCTTAGCCTTAATTGAGTATGAAAGAGGCTGCTTGCTCTTTAAAAACAGGCACCAAGCCACATTTTGGAGCCTGCTTTGCCCCTCTGTGGCATCTTAGTCCTGAAAATGAATACGATTCTGCAATTTTGATCTTCAGGATCAGTTATTCAAATGTCAACCATTCTGGATGGGTTGAAGGGCCATTCACCCTCCCTCACTCCTCTGACATCTCCAATAGTTCCTCCTTCGTTTTTAAAAAACAACAAAATTAAAATTATCCTAAAATCTTTGCAAATCACATATTTTAGGCTTGTTTCAAGACTCAGACTAAAATGGATTTGTTTAAAAAAATGGTCTGTGTATTTGATGTGGGAGACTAGTGACCTTTGGTATGTTGTGCCAAAAAAAAAAAAAGTTTGATGTCTAAAATTTCCCTACTGAGCTTGTATTGTTTCTGGTCTCTTTCTGTGATTTTTCCATCCTCCAACATTCCCCACGTTCAAAATCAGTTCTTTATTTACTCAACAGAGGTTTTGATATAGTTGTGAGCTCATCCTGATGGCAGCCTTGAATCAATGCAAATCACTTTACGATGTCAAAATTGAGGTGATGTGAGTGTAAGTTAAACGATTGTAAAACAATTTTAGGACAGAACCCAAGAGAGACTCTCACCGTGTCACAAGAATGGTAGGAAGGGATTACTGGGAGAACTCTGCCAGATTCATATCAGGACAATAGAGTGTGCACACAGGCTTTACTCCCAGTTTGAAGTTCTTATAAAGGCATCCTTAGAGACCACAAAATACCCTCAGAGGAGGCTGACGGGCAGCTGGCTAGGGTGATACAGTGGATTTGGCCCACAACATTTTAGGCACTGAGATGAGCAGATACTAATGTTAAGTGAATGACAAACTGGGAACAAACCAAACTCAGGCAGTGCCGATGAATCCCTGGAGCCTAGTTTCTGAATGTTCAGGCTGGGAGACCGATAGCTAGGAAAGGAGATTCAGTAATGGGGTAAATAGGGGAAGCAGAAATAGACTCTAGGACCAGTGAGAAAATCTCAGGTGGATTTCTGTGCTAAAAGTAAAACATCACATTTCCTAACTCCTTGGACTTCAGGACTCAGTCTATGATATTATCTTCGAACCATGGACTTTCACAGTCTGGAGTGGAACATTATACACCAGTCCACGACTACAGATGACTTTGGGAGGGTGGAACTGGAAGAAGAAAGGGGAAGCACATTAACATTAAAAGCAAATCTGTACTGTGTGGTTTGTTGTAATGCTTTTTCCTTTACTTAAAAAAAAATCCATTGAAATTAATTGAATGACATGTGCATAAACACACACCCTTTCCCCCACAAGACATTTTACTGGATAAAGTTCAGGAAACTTGATAATTGACTAGCAAGTCCTTTGACCTCTGTGGGTGCCAGTTTCCTCGTCTCTGAGAAATCACAGTATTTCTGGGAGAATAAAATGCAATAGATAAGGATAGAGTTTTGAGAAGCTGAAAGGGGGGTTAGAGTGCAAAATGTTACTGCAATTATACAGGACATAAAGGGCACTTTATAAATATTGTGACTGACTGTGACATTGGCGCAAATTCCTGTAAGAGATTCTTTTAGGCATATGTTTCTCAAGGACTTTGGACACTAAAGATAAATGTTCAGAACTTTGCATTCTGGGTCCTATTAAATAAAATCTAATTTGACTTGTGGAAAGAGTCTGTGATTTTTCCATCCTCCATCATTCCCCACGTTCAAAATCAGTTCTTTATTCACTCAACAGAGGTTTGTAGTCCGTTTTGAACCCTAACTCCACAACTCACTTGCTCTGATACATGTGGGCAGATTAGTTAATTTCTCTTAGCTTTAGTTTTCCGTGACTATAAAAAGAGGATTAATATCACCTTCCTCTAGCACTGTTGTGGGAAATATATGAGATAATGCGTATAAGCTGTCTAATCATGGCTGCTCCCATCACTGGGAGATCTCCAAGCAAAGTGCAATCATTATTTGATGATTACAAACATTTGTTCTTCTCTTTTACCAACAGAGAAACTGAGGTAATGAGAAAACTAATAAGTTGTAGCTGCAGGATGAGATAAGGCAGTACTTGGGAATAAATCCCAGGCCTAAGAGCTGCCATCAGGTCATAGTAGGAACTGTTTGATTATTTTCTGCAGAGGAACTCTTACCTTAGGAGTTTTGGGAACTGCATCCACTCTTGTGATGTCTGGGTATTGGAAAAGAGAGGGTCATTCCTTCACCAGAGACCTAGGGTGCTCTGCTGCTGTGATTGTGAAAATGTGGGGCAACAAAGTGCAGTCTTTAATGCTCTGTTACTGGCGAGCTCAAATTCCTCCAGCTAAAGAGCACTCTGCATGCCCCGGATTTCCCTCACATTCACTTTGTGTGGGGACATTAATCATTCTCTAATTCTAAATACTGTGGGAACAGTAGCAAATGCTATCACACACTGGTTACTTTCTACTTATCATTAAAGTGTGATCTAGAACATACCAGATTATTTAAATGATCACCAACAAAGACACTGGTTTAGAGAAGCACACAGGAGTTGGCTAAGACCAGTTGGTTGGGAATCACGTCTGCTGGTCTCAACTTTCGTCCATTTAGCAAAGTGAAGTCTTAAAGACAAAAGAGGGAGGAGTTTCCAAAGATTCTCACTCCTGTCTGAGTGAGGAAGACAATCCCAGTCTCCAACTTGGCGGAAACTATCACATCAATCTCCACAGGACGTTGATTTTAATTGGAGTCAGAGAAATGGGTAGTTCAAACAAAAAGAAATGGGTTACCGTCACCATGCCAGGTAACCTTCAGTGCTAACACGTATTTTCTCAGTTTAAATGGACATTAAGTATGTGTGCTTATGGGCGCAAAGGCTATGCATGAAAGTTCTACTTGGAAATGATTTAAATGTCTATCTCTGGGAATCAGGTGAATGAATTTTGGCAAATCTACACACATTCTCCACACCTGTAAATTGAGTGAGGCAGATCACTACACTCTCATGCATAGTTACCAACTGGCTGCATTCTAAAGTGAAAAGTCAGGTACTGAGTTGTGTGTAGAATATGCAATTTTTTTCCAAGTATATGGGAGGAATCAAAATATGGGCACAAAACTTAAATAAGATTCAACAGAAATTAAAGATAGCTTTTTTTTTTTTTTTTTTTTTTGAGACCAAGTCTCACCCTGTCGCCAGGCTGAAGTGCAGTAGTGCGATCTTGGCTCACTGCAACCTCCGCCTCCCGGGTTCAAGCAATTCTCCTGCCTCAGCCACTTGAGTAGGTAGGACTACAGGCAAGCTCCACCACGCCCAGCTAATTTTTGCATTTTTAGTAGAGACGGGGTTTCACCACATTGGCCAGGATGGTCTCGATTTCTTGACCTTGTGATCCACCCGCCTCAGCCTCCCAAGTGCTGGGATAGCAGGCATGAGCCACAGCACCCAGCCAAAGACCGACTTTAAGGGAAAAAAGAGACTGGTTTGGGCCTAGAGAATGTTTATGAAATTCTAACAGTACCCTACTCCGGGGCTCCCAAGAGAATACAGTCTCCGCCTGTAACCAATCCTCCTCATAATTTCCTGACCAAGAAATTGCCTCAAAGAACAGGAAACATGAAGATATGCAAATTTGAACTGGTTTCTCTTGAGTCCTGCAGCCACTTCCCTATGGCAGTATTCTGATTTTCTTTTAACCTAAGCTATGCAGATGGGCAGATGTTATTTATGGCAAACTTAATACTATTCTTCATCAAATGTTTATCAGATAGTAGACAATGGTGTCAAGGACTTTATGTGAGTTTACACAAGTGTGTAATCCTTATAGCAATTGTACAAAGGTAGCTGTAATTTACCCATATCACAGAGGATAAAACGAAGGCTCTGAGTAGCTAACTGAATTGACCACATCAAAGAACAAATAAAGGGCAGAATTTGAATGCGAACTCATTTGACTTTGAAACCCTGCTCTTAAACACTACCTAGTACTAGTCTGACATCACAAACAGCATCTGTATTAGGTCTTCATGGTTGGAAGGGTTCTTGGGCTGAATTAGCCAAACAATAATGTTTTCTTCAGCCTTGAAGTTGTATTCTCTTCATCCTCCCTAATTTCAGTGCTTTACCAACTCATTGATACCACTGGCAAAGAGAGTTGACTTTTTAAAAAATAAGAATTTCTTTAAGGAAAGCAAATCACACAAACATTTGTGTCTGCTATTTAATGAAAGGTTATGTTTGCTTAGTAGAAACTAAAAAAGAACTCTTGAAATGACTTTTAAAAATCTAACTAGAAAATGAACATGTGCTGACATGTTCTTTATTGCTTTCAGCAAAAGACAAATACTATATGTGTCCAAACCTCCCAGAGTTGCTGTTAGCAAAACCCTACACACCCAAAGTAGAATTAGGGGATGGAGATATTAACAGACTTGAGAAGAAGAGGGGGAGTTTGCTTAGATATTCGTGAAGGAATAGCTGCTCTACCAATTTCTGATAATGGCTGGAAACAGGAAAGGAAGTAATAATTAAAATGGTCAGTATGGAAGAAGATTGGTTTCATTCCTCTTTCTCTATTCCATAGAGATCTGGAAGATAAGCTTTAATACCAAACTTTAACATCAAGCTTTAACATCTGCTGAGTTTGAATGCCCCCTCTGCCCTCTACCACCTGGGTGACCTCAATTCATTTATAGAAAGAGGATAATATTAGACACCTTCTACCCCCCACCACACTAGTCAGGAGAGGCTTAGTTATGCCGCAGTAACAAACACCAGTTATCAGTGATTTCAAACAACGAAGATTTATTTTTCATTCATGCTGTGTCCAACATGGGTCAGCAGGGGGTCACTGAGGCTTCACTACCTTATAATGATGCCTGCCAAATACAAGGCTTTAGGACCCACTATTGCAAGGGGAAAGAATGCCTCTTATTAGATGATTATACATGGAAGTGACACATGTCACTTCTGCTTAAATTTCATCCATCAGAGCAAGTCATGTGGCCACCCCTAGCTTCAAGAAGAGAACCAGAAATCTTGGTAAGCACTGGTTATGTCCACTTCTACCACACCCTCCCTTTGGAATTATTGTGGGGATTACATGTTAATTATTATTGTCACGATTTACTTCAATACTCCTAGAACCCACATATTAATTAAAAAGAATGACCAATACAGTGACCATGACTTTCAGCAGCTCAGAGTTTAATATAGGGAACAAAATCAAACCAAGAACCAAACTAAATGTAATAAGTTCCCAAAGCCCAAAGAACTGTGTGTTGAGAGAGCAGAAGAGAATCAATGTCATCTTTTAGATGGAGGAGTGGGAAATGAGGTCTTCACATGGGAAGCTTCACTGGGAAGGGGACACTTCTGAGTTTTGACAAATGAGGAGGAATTCACATGGTGAAGAATAAGGAGAAAGGCAAACTGGCTGGAGAAAATCTACACAGAGGCAGAGGCAGGAGAGGGTATAGTGAGTACCCTCTGGGAAATGTAAAGGGCAGGATTCATGCTGGGGAACTGTG